>NC_025994.2:78713827-78724424 GCF_000442705.2 Elaeis guineensis
TTGCACACTGCATGAGATGCATGATGGGTAGTTTATCCATGATCGATGATCAGGGATATTGAAGAGCTTAAAAAGCTCAACATGATCATGTATAAAAAATTGTCAATAGATTTGATCCTACAATCTCTGATTCATATAGGTAGTTTATGAAACTATTATATGAATAAATATTATAGCACCTTAACTGAATTGGTCAATATGCTGGTAATTAAAAGATCTTGAAAAGTTTAAAGATACATATCTGAAGAACCTAAAGAATTATTTACATGCCTTTGGAAGGTATATCAAATTACTCGAAATTGATCTTATGGTTTTATCTTTTTTATTAGACTCTAGCACATATTACGCACTTTAGTATAGGGTCTAAGGAAGGAAGAAGACTGAGGAAAGATGAAGTTATTCTTTTGAGTCGATAATGGTGCAAAAGTTGCATTGTGACCATGGGCACCTAACCTCGATGATTACCATTTGAAATTTAGTTCTTTATCATTTGCATGGTGATACATTTATGAATTTATTTGAGCAAATAGTGAATGCCATTAGATCTGAGAGATCCAGAACCAAATAAACTGAAGTATACAGTTGGTTCTTTTGGCTAGATCATATATGAGAAGAAATAATTTGCCAACTGAAGAAAAATAGATCTTTGGACTCATTGACTGTTAAATCATATCTAGTCTGTGAATCATCTCTTTGAAGATTAATGACCAAGCTATCTTTTATAGATTAAAATGGTAGGACCACTGAGATACTTACCCTCGTACACATACAATATGCATGGCCCATTTAATGAGCCACACTAAGAGATTATCACTACTTCATTACCTTTACTGATGAGCAGTCATGGTCTAGGTATATGTATATGAGATATAAATCTGTAAAAATTTAAAAGATTCACAGAATTCAGATGTGAAGTAAAAAAGTAAATCAAAAAAATCCTAAAAATACTTCGATCAAATCGAGGATGCAATATCAAATAAAAAAATTATCGATTATCTAAAGAGAATGACATAATTTCATGATGAAATTCTTCTTATACACCTCAGCTCAATAGGATATCTATCAGGAGCAATGACGCTATATGAGATATGATCTAGTCCATCATGAATATCACTAATTTAATAATTATTTCTTTAGAAATAAGATTTAATTTTTAAAATTTAAATTAGCTTTTCTTTAAAGTTGCTTTCATCACATTATATAAGATATGATGGACAGGTTAGAGGATAGGACTGTAAGAGCTCGTTTATGGGGTATCCCAAAAGTGTTTGGGATGTCATTTTCTTTTCCCAATAGTTTCTAATGTGATTGCAAGTAATAATATAGTTTTCTTAGAAACAGTCGGAGGATGAACTCGAAAAGAAAGTCCTTAAAGAACAATAAGTCATAAAACCTGTACAACCTATTTAAGATGAGCCAGTATATATGGTACATCCTCCACCTCGTAGATCTAGTAGGATCTTTCATCTTTTAAAAAGATACTTGATAGTCTTACAAAAGATTCAAAGAAAGTATTTCTCAAAGGAGATTGGGAACATATGGATGATCTCAAAACCTACAACGATATGATATGAAGAATCATATAGTTACATGAAGGTCAATGGGAGGATCCCATGCTGACATCGGTTATAATGTGGCTGCATATAAATTTTCTTATCAAGGATCTGGGTCAAACATCCTGTATTCTAGAAATAAAGATCTATAGAGTTAGATCCTAAAAAGATGTTTATTTTTCACAGACAAGAACATAGAAGAGGTGCTGAAAGGGTTATTGAAATATTTAAGAGAGATCTATTATCCTCTTGGATATAGATGTATGCCATGCTATATACTTGACTTGATAAATCTTGTTGTAAAAGTCATGAGTAGATATTAGTTGAATCCAGGCTAAAAGAATTGGATTGCTGTAAAAAATATCCTTAAGTACTTGAAAAATACTATGAAATTATTTTTCATCTTTGAAGAAGGTTAGAGGTAAGAGTGGGAGGATACACTAATGCTGATGGTAGAATATCTATATCAACATGTATTCTTGAGCTATGTTGGTTCAGTATATTAGAAGAGTTCCAAACAATCGACCAATGGAAGCTGAATATGCTATAGGTGTGCAGGATGCATTCTGATTCTTATGATAGTTGTGAAATTAAATGTCATACCATTAGATGCTTTGAAATTATACTGTAAAGATAATGGTCCATAATCTTTGCTAAGGAGTCAAGGTCTCACCAGAAGTTCATGCACATAGAGCAGGGATACATATGATTACCTCGAGTAGAAATACATAGAGGTACAGAGAGTAGACTCTGTTAGGCCTTATGTTGTGCTTTCAAGGCTCAAGAGACTAAGGCTAAGGCCAAGGTCCAAAGTCTATGAGGTGGTCATAGGATTTCTAGGGCTAGTTTGGATCCTAGGATGAAAGGCTGTCAGCCTTTCGGATCTTGAGGTTCAGAGATTTTGAGCCTTGAGGGGCTAACTTATATTTGAGCTAGGATTGAGTCCAAAATTATGAGGTTGAATCAAGTCATGGGTGTACATAGGCTTGGATGAGCGCAATCTTATATTGAGTTAGCCAGGAGAGTTTTTGGGTTGGGTCACATTGACCTTGTATATATAGATGCATTATACTCTGACTCGATGAATCGAAAGAAATATAAAATTATTTTTTTTTCTAACTTTCTCTCTCTTCCTTCCTCTCTCTCTCAGGTCTTCTTTATGTCCTAGAAGCAAGAAACCTAGGGTTTCTTGGCTGCCACCCCAAAAAAAATAGAAAAGAGGTGCTAGGGTTTCTAGCACCCTCCTTATGCATGCCCCCCTGTTTGTGCACCCCATCTTGGCCACCCAGGAGGAGTTTCACATCCTATCTTTGATTTTTTGAAGACTTCATCAAGAGTACTTTTAGGTCTCAAGAGATAAGTTTCAGATCTGATGGAGAAAGAGTTCAAATCATAGAAAGAAATCCTACCGACAGGATTTTCAAGACTGTTGAAATTCTGAAGGTTGTTTTTGTTTTGCTTGGTTGCTGGCCTTCAAGGATATCCATGATCAGATTCTTGCTGTTTTCTGACATCCACAATCTGGAGAAGCTACTCCAATAGACTCTATATAAGATGTGATGGGCCTGAGTCACTTAGCTAGCTAAACATTGAAGTCTATCTTAAAAAGATGGAGCTCAGATATATGGCAGATTGGTTTTAGTGTAAGTAAGAGTTTCTTAGATGTGTGTCTTAGAAGTCAATCTTAACTGACACATATTTTTTTTAGGATATATTTTGTACTTGATGGGTAGTCTTTATAATCAATCATATTATATATGTCCATAATTTATCCTAAAAATTAATAAAAATAATTTTATATATTCTCAAGATATTAGAAATTTGAGACATACATCATTAGTGGTTAATTTCTAAATACTCCCGATCGAAAGATCATCACAGAGGATAGTGATCAATCTATTCAAGATCGGTACACAGATCACCTTCTTTTAAGGCAGATAAGTCTTGAGTCTATGGTGTGGAGATACTAGGGTGAGAGTGCAGGTGGTTGTTAGAGAATAACTTGCACTGAGCGTGATCAATATGAGAAATCACTTGAATGTCTACTCACTCATCAGTAATTTTTTTAATGCTGCAGTAGTGTAACTGGTCCTTTGACTTATGGTATGTTGGCTATTCACAGTGAGGCTACTTAGTTTAGCTGCACATTTTCTTGATTCCTAGCCATTTAGATTCTTATTATGTATGTTGGCTTTTGTAGGTTCAAGTTTACTGTTTGGAGTAGGATGCATGTAGATAGAATCTATCGATCTTGATAGAAAAATAATTCTATGTGATTCACAAGACTGAGTTCAGGAAGCTTCTAGTCAGAGCAAGAGTGAATATTAAAAAAAAATTTTCACAAAATTCATAGATGAACTCGACTCGAGTCAATTTAGCATATAATTGATGATGGAGTTTGACGAGTTTTTCATAACTTCCGTCTAGTCAAAACTCATGATAGAGAGATTGTATCACATGATAGCTGCACCTAGAGATTCATCTTTTCTGTTCTACTGGGTTGTCATTATATACTGCTAGACATTACTGGTGGATCGTGAGAACTTGTTAAGATTATTTTCAGATCAATGATCTTTGTTGAGGTGAGTTGGAATCGTTCCAGTCTATCGAAAAAAGTTTCGATGATATTGTGATGGAAATCACAGTATATCTCATTACTAGATAAAATAAAATCTGAAGGGTTACACACAAAAGGAGCATGACTTGATCAATTGATTGGATCATATTCAAATTATCAATCAGATTGATAGTTTGAATTTTAGAAACTGCTAATTTGTAAGCATTACAATTTTAATAGCTGCTAATTATTAGCCCTGAAACTTAATTGTAAATATTATAATTTATTTTGAAACTAATTAAATTATGAATAAAGTCTTAATTAATTTAAATTAGATTTAATTTAATTTAATTTAATTTAATACTAATTAGATTCAATTATCTAAATCAGATTTGGATTTTAAGCTTGATTGGATCAGGCTTGACAGCGCACCTTTCAAAATCAATTTGATTCGGACTCAATTTGAACTCGATTGAGATCAAATTTGAACCAGATGAATCATGACTCATAGAGCCCAGATTTTTTAGAACTTTCTCTCCACTTTTCATGTATAAAAGGGGAGGGAGCGCATGGAGATGCACCCCCTTTTCTTTTGTGCGCATGAAGGGGAGGGGCACCAATAGTTGGCATCCCGCTTCATCTGAGATGCTCTTTCTTGCTATTTTTTTTATTTGAATTTGATTCAAAATAAGATCAGATATGGTGTGGAAATTATTTTTTTGTGTGATAAAAAAATTGGAGAAAAGAGACACATGTTCACATGCATGAAAGAAATAGGGCACCCCTCCTCTATGTGTCGTCTTCTCTTATTTCATTCTCTCTTTTTATTTGAATTTGATTCAAACTAAGAAGAAGATAATGTCTAAAAGAAAAAGTTTTTGGACCTTAATTTTATGAGACAAAAATTGGGAAGAGAAGGGGCATGCGTTATTTTAGATGGGAGTCTCCTTTCTTACCGCACAACCTAATCTCAATGCATCTAATCCATCCTTTTGGATTTGAACGCCTAAGATCAAATGAGATTTGATCTATTAGGGTGTTAGGAAGAGGTCAGGTGTGAGATTACAAGGATTTCTATGACAAAAATAAAGGAGGCATGAGGTTTTTGGCGTGAAGGAGTGGATGGCATCTTTAGGACACAAAACAATCTCAACACCCCTTCTTGCTTTCTTCCTTACGTCTCTATGCCTAAGACTTGATAGAGATCAGATCTAAGAGAGAAAAAGAGAGAGAAGAGAAGAAGAAAGATTCTTCTTTCTTTCTTGGTGATCTGATTTAGATCCCATCAGATCTACGTGAAGAAGTTCATGCAGTGATCATCTTCTTTGAGATCTAGAAGAAGAGATGCTCTAAGGCTGAGGAGCAAGATTTACAAGGTACTGGCATCAATGATTTTAGTGCTTCGATCAGATATCTCTATATGGATACCAACAGAGGTCGGACGTGTGTGCGGCTATGATCGAAATCCTAGACATTCACAGGATTCAAAGGTATGGAGATCTGATCTTCAATTCTATTTTGCTGATGTTTGATTTTCTTTTCAAATTTTAGATAAAGATAGCATGTTCATGTCAAGATCCTAAGCATGGTTTTCAGATTAGATTTGATACATATTTTTAAATTAAAATATTTTAATTTATTTATTTTCACTACATAAGTTATAAAAAAAATTTTAAACTACACGTACAAAATCATAGCGCATTCTAACAGAAAGTACACACTGAAATGATATAAGACGGTAAAGCAGGCATCACATAGTTAATTAAAATAATTCTACCACCCTAAGGCAAATGTTTATCTTTCCAAGATGCTAATCTTGAGTTAAATTTTTCCAACAATAGTAGCCAACAGTATTTCAGAACTTTCTGATCATATAATCGAAGGCCAAGATAAGTGAAAGATAACTGTTGCCGTCGGGAAGATGATCTAGCTTAGGCCACTAAGCTGGAGCCAGGGAGAAAAGATGGGGTGGTCTCTGGAGTGCTTCAGGAAGCATGTGGATCGGGCTTTAGTCCTCGAGCGATCCCACGAATCAGGCCCTGCAAAATCACTGAAGATAAAAAAAGTCCTCGCATTGAGGTGGGGGTTCCCAATGGTAGACCCTTCGATGCCTAAGTCAGTCTCCCATGGAAGCAAATAGACAAGGTCTGAGCTTTCAAGATGAGTTTAATGATATGCAGAGTCGTATATGAGGTGGAAGCTTGGGAATGCAGATAGAGAGACGAAGTATGGAGGTCCGATGGACTCTAGGTGATATTTGAAATATACCGATGGATTTCGAGATGAGCTCAAAGTTTGTGAGAGATATGAATCCAGTGCATGTAAGTCTATCTCTAGGAGATGGTATGCAAAGTAAGTATTCACTTACCTAGAGGGTTCTAGAGAATTTGAAATTTATGGATAAAGGTGGATACCTATCACCTAGAGGATGCGCACCATTCCTCCCTCTAGGGGCTGCAGAGGAGCATTAGGAATAATGGCTTATACATCCTGAGTTTGTTGAGGTTGTGTAGTGGAGGAGCAGAGCTGTTAATTTATCATCTAATGGACAGGAGACTCCAAAATTCCTTCAGCATGATTGTAGGAGCTCATGTGGTCATGGATCATTGGTTATTCTGATACCTCCTAACAGGAATGCATGGAGGGCCATCATTTGAGTGCCAGCACCATAATAGGTGGTGCATTAATTTTGGATGTATCAGTTGCCCCCCATTTATGAGGCCAAGGCATCCTCTAGCTTGGGCAAAGGGAGTACAGAGTGCTCCCCAGGCCCACTATGGTGTTGGTGGCCAGAACTTTGGATAAGAATTTTTTTATTCTCCAAGATTGACGAGGGCTAGATCTTTTGAATGATGCTATGTCGGAGAGGGTCTCAAGTATCCCACTAGGTGAAGTGAGGGGTTTCAGTATCTCATGCCATCTAGGGATTTGATTGGATGTGCACATTTATGGTGGACATGTGCTTGTTCCTTCTTTCAAGAGAAAGATCATCATGGTGTGCAGATTATTCAGCATCGTGGTTGCTTCTCCGGCATCGACCCGTGCGATGCTTTAGCATCCAATAGGATATTGACACACAAATATCAATCAGACCATCCATCTAAGTTGCTGTCTTTAGACTATGCCATAAGAGACACTAAAGGGGCAAATGCCGTCTACTTGATTTTGGTTTGGAGTGGAAGAAAGAAAGGCACTATAGTCATCATCTTCTTCTTATCCTTGTGTCATTGGTGGGTTGGCCTCTCTTTGTGCTTTTTTTTTTGTTCTTGTTTGTTTCCATGGCTTCTCCCTTAGAAAGGTCAACAGCCCAAGGATCTACAAACTTGGAATTGCCTATGTACGCTTTCGAGGTTTCCACCATGGAGGCACTCGAGATTCCTTAGGCTTCAAAATAGTTAGGTCTGTTCTAGAGGATGAAGATTTAGAGCGAATCCGAAGTGCTCAACCTTTCTGGGAGGCTTACCTCTCCACAAGAAGATAGGGTGACCTTGTATGAGCAAGCCTTTAAGGCTAGCCTTAAGCTTTCGATTCTCAAGGTTTTTGCTAAACTACTAAGGTGGTATCAACTTTGTCTTGCCCAACTCATCCCTAATGCCCGATGGATAATAATTGAATTCTTTTGTTTTTTCTACACTGGGGTGTACCGCTCCAAACGAAGTTGTTTTGAGTACTCTTTTAAGTGAAGACACATCCTTGGAGCAGTGGTTGGTGGTACACCTACACTCAAAAGGGTGTGATGAATTTCCCTTCTAGAACCTTTTCCATTCAGAGTTGAAGGGCTAGTTTTTCTTTGCATCTTCTTCAACTCCATGGGGGTCACCAACGAAGTTAGCTCTGCTTGAGATTCCAGAGCTATCTGAAGTAGAGGAGGTGGTGGTGAAGAGCTTGAAGTAGCTCAAGGTGCCACCATATATCAAACTCCTCCATGAAGATCTCCTCAAGAGGCTATATTTTGATAGGCCAACCCTTGAAGGTCAGTGTCAATATCTCACATCTTTCAATTATAGGATGGATGAAGCTAATCTCAGTGTTGGTGCAGGCATAGCATTTTCTTTGAGGGAGTTGTCTGACCTTCCCACAAAGAAGAAAGAGAGGAAGAGGAAGAAGATTGCCCTGTCCCCTTCTCCTGAAGCCCCTATAGTTGGAGTTTCCATTATTGAGGTTGGGATCGCTATGGCAGAGGTTGTTGACCCAAAGTGATGGGGACCATGAATGTGCCAAGAGAGAAGTGGTCGAAGAAGAAAAGTGACTCAATCCTCATGGGCCTTTTTGTGACAGCAAGAGAAGGTGCTCCAACTCTTTCAGATGTTCCTCTATCCTTGATTAGTGGTTCTACTCCATCAGTCGAGGCATATGCAAGGTTGCTGGGGGAGCTGATGCCCCCAGCCAAAGTGGCAAGACTTCAGGCACAATCTCTTCGGGGAGCATCTTTGAGATGCTACAAAGGTAAAGCCTTAGCTGTGCTTCTTCTCTCGGCACATCTGGCTCTTAATTCACTGCTAATCTTGTAGGGGATCTTTGTAATATGGGACCTACTTCAGTAGATCTATATCTGGATGAGGAGGTTCGTCAGTTTCACTGTCACCTTTGAGTAGTTGAAGAGGAGCAAGATAAAGCTAAAAGAATTTTCTATAAAGAAATCTTGGGCTGATGCTGTGAAGATGGCCTTAAGGGAGAACAAGGTTTCTCTAGTGGAACCCGAAAGGAATATCCAGATAAAGATGGCTCAGCTTCAAGAAAGCAAGGTTGAAGCTGCCCGAGCATCGAATCATGTGGAACAAATGGAGAAAGTTGCTACCCAAGCCAAGGAAGAGGTGACCCAAGCAAGGGTGGCTCAATCTTGGTTGGCAAAGAAGGTTACAACCATCGAGCATTGTCTCACTGAGGCTGCAGCTAAGGGTGTTGAGGACTTTAGGCGAAGCAACACTTTTCACGAGGAGCTCTTGATGTTGTGTCAGAAAGCCTTCTTCACTAGCTTCGGTCAGTGCAAGAAGAAGATCGAAGTACAATTTTTGAAGCTTGACTTCAGTCTTGTGTGGGCTCTAACTTCTACTTCCTCAAATGGTAGTTCTTCTTATGCTGGAAGGATAGAGATATTGGAGGAGATGCTGAGTCACACCCTAATAATTTTTCTTTTTTGTTGTAGCCTTCAATAGGATCAATTATAATCTTGGGAGAAGTCTTTGGAAATAAAATAATTTTTGGCTTCTTTTCTTTCCCTTCTTGTGGATGTGTTTTTATTTCTATGACTCTCTAGTCTTGAACAGGAATGGAATTCACTGTAGAGGAACTATTGATTAGTATGCCAAAGGTGAAAAGGAGGAAGATTAAATATGCTAGAATGAAGCAAAGAATGGGAGGATAGAGCTCAACTATTCCTATCCCCACGGGCAACATTTCCCTTGGTCAAGCCTTCTTCAGGTGCCATCGGGAATGTGCTCTAAGTAGAAGTAGAGGGTGGCATTCAGCCTGCCAGGGTTGAAGGACCTTCAGATGAAGGGGTTGCTATAGAAGTTGATCTAAGCTGAAGTGTGGGAGGTTAGGATTTGACTGCTCCCAATATCCTTATTGAGACCATTTCGATCAAACCTTCTCCAGGCATGATCGATGGTTCTCCTCTAATTGAAGTAGGGGCTAGTGCTCAACTTGCTGAAGTAGAGGAAAGTCGACCTAAT
Organism: Elaeis guineensis; assembly: GCF_000442705.2. NCBI lineage: Eukaryota > Viridiplantae > Streptophyta > Magnoliopsida > Arecales > Arecaceae > Elaeis > Elaeis guineensis. The sequence continues at coordinate 78,723,613 of NC_025994.2, forward strand.
GCAGAGCTGCTTTTGAATGCATCAAAGGTGCAACTTAGTGCTAGGGCTTGAGCCGAGGCAACTGAACCACTTGTCGAGCCAAGGTCGAGTGTCTTGACATCGGGATTGGTCTCTTGAGCACAGTGGAGAGTGTGAATCAGGGCACCATAGCTGAGCCTTCGTCTATCATTGCTGCTTAGGATTTAAGGGATGGCAAGCACAATGCCTCAGGCAGTTAATGAAGGAATAGGAGGCTAGCTTGTTTGGCCACCTTCGGCTTCTACAATGAATCTGAGTAAGGTCAAAGAGGAAGAAGATGAGGGAGAGGTGATCACCATGATGGCTAGAATTATAGAAGTGATGTGGGGCCCTTCTCGACAAATGGCAAGGGGATCAACTTCTTGCCCCCTGACTATGCCTTCTCCTCCTGCTTTTCCTAGGCAAGCGCTTCTTCTCCTCCAACCTTTAGGCCGATGGGTGGAGAGGAAAAAAATGGTGATCTTTGAGCATCATCAGTCCTAGGGGGATGATCAATGGTTTGAGCCCCTCTCAGAATGAAGGGTATCTTGTCAGCATGACTAATGACTGGGTGCATATTATAGTGCCCTGATGGTAAGCTTTACCACCTTTGTCTAATGCTTACTTTTCTATGTCTTTGGGCTGACTGATCGGCCAGCCATTTAGATGGGATTTGGGATTCAAGCTTTAGAGGCTCGATTGGTAACTATGCTTACTCAGATGAGAATCATCGAAAGACAGACAATCGGAGGTCGAGTATTGGGAAGAGATCAACCAGACATGGCCAAATCCTAGCAGAGATGGAGAGGGCCTTG
>NC_025994.2:78724524-78789055 GCF_000442705.2 Elaeis guineensis
GGTGTGGTGGCCTAGCCCTAGGCACACAGCTTTCTTAAGGCTTTTTCTCAAGTTCTTCAGCCAGTATGGGCTTACAATTGCTCAAGGCTCAGAGCCTTCTACTTTTGGAGGCAAGGTAGCTAAGGCTTTTTGGTGTGGTGACCCGGCCTAGAGAGGTTTGGCTCAACCTAGGGCTTCCTAGAGATGCAGTGGCTTGGCCTGACTTAGGACCTTGTTTCTCCATCTACTCACACAACAATATTTCTTGGTCATAGAAGAATTGGAGTTTTATTGCATAATTTTACAAGATGCTCCTACTGATAGAAAGGCCAGAGTTGGCAGAGGTTCAAGATCAAGGTAGAGTGTCCATCCAATTGTTCTAGACCATAGGCCCCAACACATATTACATTGGTGATGTGACATATCCTTCCTAGTTGGGTAAGAGCTTTCCTTATTTTGTAGGCTGGCTGACCTCGATTCTCTTGAGTACCAGATCTCTAGGCTGGAAATGCTTTTCCTTCAGTTTGTGTTGTAGTAGCATGCGGCATGCTATCAGTAAGCCGCCATCCAAACTTGTGCCTCGTCTCGAACTCTCTCTAGAAGATCTAGGTTCACCCATAATTTTTGAGTTTTTTGTGTATTGAAGCTCTCTATCCAGTATGAGAATAGGTCTATCTGCATAGGGATAACCACCTTAGCTCCAAAGTGAGATTAAATGGTGTTTCACCTATGGGAGCCGATGCATGGTGTGGTAGGCCCAAAGAGTGCTATGTAGTTCATCCATCCAGAGTCCCTTGGCCTTGTCCAGTCGGGTCTTCATGCCTTGCAAGATGGTTTGGTTGGTTACTTCGGCCTCTCCATTAGTTTGGAGATGCCCAATGGAGGTGAAGTAATGATTGATGTGAAGCTCTTGGCAGAACTCATGGAAAGAGACATTGTCGAACTATTAGCCATTATCGGTTATGATGACCCGAGACAGATCGAAGTGACAAATGATGTTCTTTCAAGTAAACTCATGGATATTCTTCTCAGTGATCTAGATGAGTAGTTCAGCTTCAGCCCGCTTGATGAAGTAGTTATCACCACTATGAGGAACTTTTTTTATTTGGTGGCTTATGGGAATGGGTCAAGGATGCCCATCCCCCACTAAGTGAATGGTCAAAGTGAGTTGATTGGAGAGAGAGAGAGGCCACTAGCAAGTGCTGAATGCTTGAGTGTTGCTAGCACAGATCACAATCCTTCACAAACTTGGCAGCATCTTTATGGATGCTTGGCCAGTTTACGCTTATTGCAGGACCTTGTAGGCTAAGGTCCTGCCCCTAGGTAGTTGCCACAGATACCTTTATGGACCTCTCTCAAGGCATATTCTACCTCAGGAGGTCAAAGACAGCAAAAGAGGGGCATGGAGTAGGATTGCCTATAGAGCTTTCTTTCGAGCATCACTTATCATGCTGACTTGACTTAGATCTATTGGGCTTTGGGTCAATCTCCGAGCAGTGACCCTTCTTGTAGGTACCAGATCAACAAGTCCATCTAGCTAAGTTCATCATCTACCTACATCATTTGGGTCAGCTCATCCTCGATGCTAGGCCTCTCGAGGGTCTCCAATAGGTAGGCTTCCAGATGTCGGTGTATTGTGATGCTGCAAACTTTGATAGTAGATCTGTCTGGATATTTTCCATCCTAGATATCTATAAAATCTCAAATTTGATGAAGGGAATGATATCTCATACCTTGTACAGGTATTTCTCCATTGTAGGTGCTCTAGCTTCGTATTCTCCGTGAACTTGGCCAACCTCCAACTGTGAGTCATTGAATGCTTGGAGACACGGGACTCCAAGCTCCTGAGAGAGTCTTAATCCGATCAAAAGTGCTTGATACTCTACTTCACTATTTGAGACTTTGAAGTTGAAATAGAGAGCTTGCTCCCACTACAATGTCATCGGGAATGGCAAGGATCAGTCTAACCCTAGCACCTCTGATGTTGGATGATCCGTCGATGTTGAGCATCCACGGACCGCAAGCACTGAGGTAGAAACTTCTGATGGGGACTTGATTTCTTTGGAAAGTGTACACTCCATGAGAAAATTGGTCGGAGCTTGGGCCTTAATGAAAGATTGGGGCGATCGTGAATGTTGAACTCTCCAAACTCCACGACCCATTTAGTTAGTCATCTTGAGGCATCGAGCTTTTGTAGGACTTGCCTTAGGGTTTGATCGGTCAGCATGGTGATATAATGTGCTTGAAAATAAGGTCAAAGTCTTTGCACTAAAAGCACCAAGGCATACATGATCTTCTCCATCTTGGAGTATCTAGTCTCGACATCTCTTAGTACTTGGCTTGTATAGTAGATAGGCTTCTGCACCCCTTCTTCTTCTTGGATGAGGATTGAGCTGGCAGCCATGGAAGAAATTATAGGATATAAATATAGCATCTCTCCTTTGGTATGTCTGATCAAGACACTACAAAAAAATAGAGTATTAGCGATAGCAGTTAGCTGTTACTAATAGTCATTTTGCCATCGCTAATAGTATTAGCAACAGAATACCATCGCTAAAAATTTGATGAAAATAATTTTATCACTAATTATCATTATTAGCGATGATAATTTTTTCATTGATAATAATAATAATTAGCAATGATATTAGTGATAAAAAATTATCGCTGATAATTTTATTTTTTTTCTTAGTTAAAATGTAAAAAATCTATTAGCAATGACAGCTATCGTCGCTACTACTATCACTAATAATTTATTAATTTTTTAATTAAAATTTTATAAAGACTATTAATGATGGAGTTATCATCGCTAATGCCATCTTAATAATTTTTATTTTTAAATATTTATAATTATAACTAAATATTTTAAAATCTATTTTAATCATAGTAACAAGTAATAATATTTTTTAAATTTTTTTATAAATAAAATAATAATTATTTAACATAATTATATATAAAAAATTAATTATATTATATTAACAATATAAATTATATAATTTTATAGATTTATATTACTTTATAAGTTTAAAAATTACATACATATCAAAAAAAAATTATATAAAATCCTTCTCATCGTCATCCTCATCATCCTCCTGCTTTTGTATATCATCTTCAACAGCTAATGGATGAGAGCCAGATGTATCTTATAATAAAAAAAAATAAAATATTATTAATAAATTTTGATACGAAAGCATATATGTCGATATAAAAATATATATTTTAATATACTATTTTAATTCTTAAATAGATTATTTTTATATATTTTATTCGATGATACAGAGCTATAGATACTGTCGATCCAACGTTTGAATAGTTAGATTGAATTTTTATCCCCTAGATCTTTTTTTCAGACTCAAGTCTAAATATATAAAGCTTCAAAATATAAAAATTTAAAATAAGTAAAAAAATTATTAATAGACTTGTCTATTGTGATGGCCATGACAATAAGCCCAACTGATCGTATAGATGCAGATCTTGGATAATCTCAAGGATCGTATCACAGACGGTATTTCGAAAGCTCTGAAGTCACTGACTCCAAAATCTCTGCATGACCTCCTCCACATGTGCATCTACCCATATCTGGATTGTCAAGTCCTGAGAGGAGAAGGTCGATGAAGAGTATCAAGCTATTGGAGGGTCGAAGCTATGGTCGAATCCTATGATCCAACTCTTACTCACCCCTTCGATGGCTCGGAGCCATCCCTCGAGGTCAAGAAGGGGTTAAGAGGATGGATCTTCACCGTGCTGCAATACGAGATACTCTGTGTAATCTATCTATATAGTTTAAAAATTTATTAATCTATATATATCAGTATATATATATAAAAATTTAATAAATAATATTTTAAGTTGTTACCGTAATCTATCGAGATCGAGGATCTAAGTAATCATTAGTCCTTCTAGACTGGTGTGTGACCTTCCATATCTGTAGCTATCTTGGTGCATGATCCAACTGCCATATCTATAATACATAAATAATAAAATTAATTTAATTAATATATATATATATGATTAATTTAATATGAAATTAATTTAAGTATAAAATTTTTATCAATCTATCGATCACAATATATGTGCCATCGGAGCCACTAGTATGCTTGATCAGATGCTGCTAGGTAGATTGATTATCATCTACCAGAGTACTCCTCAGTATTTTATTGATTGTAGAGGGCCTCCTATATGTTCACTCGCATTCAGTGATCTATGTGAGACTTGTAGTCTGATAGTGATTCGAAACTGAAGTATTTTATGATGGACTGCTAAATACTGTATAGTCTTTCCAAAAACCTCCATGTGGCCACTTCCTCGAAGGTCCGACAGTCAGCCTCCTTATCCTGAGGAGTCTTGAATCGATATTATCCCTGCAAGTAGAAGTAACCGTGTATTAATAAATAGAATACAAATCTACCATGAATTTAAAAATTAAACATTTTTAACTTACCATGAACATCTCCCAAACTGCATCATAAGCCCCCAATGGCCAATTGGAGAACTCATCCATCGAGCCCGACATCAATCATCGGATGATCCTAATAACCACATGAGGCATCCCAGGCTCTGTAAATGTGCTGTAAAAATTGATTTTGAATAATAAATATTAGTCTTTAAAATGGCTAAATTTTAAACATATTCAATTAAGATATAATACTTATGAGCAGCTCTGAATGTGGATGAGCTCTCTATCCTCTGATCGAGTAGGAGGTGCCGCGAGCTAGGTGGGTCCTCTACCATGTCGCTAACTCTGAGAGTCAAATGCTGCTCCATATGAGTGTGGGGTCACTAGTGATCCCACATCATCCGAGTTTGAGAGTATCAAAATATCATAAAGAATATTATATTAGATAATAAAATATAAAATAATATAAATATATATATATATATAATATTAGAGTTTATCGTGTAGTATGTGTGCCGCAGAACCATATGAGCTAGTTGCATGAGAGCTCTCTCTCTGTGCTCTCCTTAGCTGTGATAACTCTAACCTCAGTAAGACATGATCTATAATTTTTGAAAATAAAAATGACCATGTATCATATTGGATTAACTACGTACCAGAATAAAATAATTATATATTATATTTATTTAATTATATATCATGATATCTTAACTTTGTACTATATTCATAAAAGTAACATGGTATTTTGTATGCTTGAAGTAGGAAGTAATGTTATAATGGTTTGATTAGAAACTATGGTTGACACAATTTATCTAGTTTTTAAAATAATTTTATATCAATTTATCTATATTTTATTTTCATTCAGAAAACTAGCAAATCAACATATTATCATGCACTACTGGATGAGAATCATTTTTTTACTGATACATTGCAGATGCTAACTAACAATCTTATATAACATCTGATCTCTCTGATGGAGGATTGACATCGGTTGATGAGTCTAGGAATAGGTCTACTGTGATGCACCATCTACCGTAGATCTAGGATAATATTAAAGAAGTTATATATGTTCATAAAATCTAATCGAGTATATATAAATAAAATCGAGTATATATGCTCATAAAATCTAATCTTCGATATCCATCAGCTTTAAGACATTATATGAGTTGAAGAAAAAGAGGCTATAACATACCTCATGCCAAATATATTAGTTGTTTAGCATACCTCATGCCACATGTATTATAATCATGGGCTGCCTAAATTGTTTGTTAGGCAGCTCAGCTGATAGATCTTCTAAAGTATTATTTGCAGTAAAAATAAATGACACCAACATAATATATAAAGCTGTGAGGTAATAAAAGAGTATCATTTTTGTGATCGATTATAAAGAACTCTACTGTCAGCTAAAAATAGGTCAAAAAGTTAAAACATAATAATAGAGTCATATCTAATTATCCAACCATATCCTTTTTTTACCTAAACTATCTTTATTACTCCCCCCTATTCCACACGCCTATATACCCATGAAGGAGCATGACATAGGGGCACAAAAGTCAATTTGACTTCCACCACATCTGATACCATCTGTTTCTTTCCCGATATGAGCCCCCCTCTTACTCACGAGTCCCAACTCACCTTAGAAAAAAAGGTGCTACCACTTCTACAAAATGAAAACACACCTGTGGCAAAGGGCCCCAAAAAATCGAGTGAGATTGCAAATAGGACTAAAAACGAACTGGGCTGGGCTAGGCCATACCCCTCTTTGAGTCTAGTCCAAATTTTTTTTGGACTTTGAATCGAGTCTAGGGCCTAGAGAAATGCTTCTCCGACCGTCATTAGAGTAGATGAGCAGGCCAGAGATAATTTGTCGATGGTGGCCCGACCTCGAACCCCTGTCATCGAATATGATAGGGCTACTCAAGTTGGAGAGCTTCTTGGAGTGGTTCTATCTTTCAAAAATAATATTAATTTTAATAATATTATTAATAATATTATTAAAATTAATAATATTATTAACTTTAATCAATTAAATATTATTAATTTAAAACTTATATAAATAAATTAGTTTTAAATATTATTAATTTAATTTAAATATTAAATCTAATTTAATTAAATTATATAAAGATTAATTTAAAAATTTTAAAAATTTTAAAATAGGTATTTGGTGTCGCTATGCAGTTGTCGCCATCACCGTCACTGCGGTCGTTACTAATACTGACCAAACCCATAAAAATATCGCTGCGACATGGAAGGGGTGCTATGGCATGGAGGTGGTGCTACATGGTAGGAGAAGAAGGGGGGAGGAAGTGGGGAGGTGGGCTAGGGACTCGGGGAGGTGGGCCAAGGGCTCAAGGGGGTCGATGAAGGCTTGAGAAGACAGCCTGGAAAAGGCAGGCCGAGGGCTCAGAGAAGTGGGCTAGGGGCTTGGGGCTTGCGGATGCGGCTGGGGAGAGGCAAGCTGGGGGCTCGAGGCTTAGGGAGGTGGCCAATGACTCAGAGAAGCTGGATCCGATGGTGGGGGAAAGAGGGGATCGGAGGCAGTCGGGGCTCGAAAAGATGAGAGGTGGCTGAGGAGCTTGGGATCCAATGAATGAGGGCTCGAGGAGGTGGCCAGGAGGATGCGGGCTAAGGGCTCAGGGAGGCGGTCAGGGGCTCGAAGAGTTGGTTGGGGGCTCGAGGAAGTTTAATCCGATGGTGGGGGAAAGAGGGGGATCGGAGGCATATAGGGGGAGGCGGGCTGGGGGCTTGGGGAGGCAACTAGAGGCTTTGGGAGGAGAAATCAGGGGGAGGGGGTTGGTTGCCGGTGAGGGAGCCAACCCAAAAAATGAGAGGGCGGTGGGGCAAAATAAGGGCGCGTGGGGAATCAAAGGGGGGGGGGAATTTAGGGTTATTAGCGATGGAAAAACATCATCACTAATAAGATCACTCCATCACTAATAATCCTACGATCAAATAAAAAAATAAAATTATTTTTTATTAGTGACTTAACCAGCCATTGCTAAAAGCCAAAATACCATCGCTAATTTTTTTTACGATGGCATAATTATTGGTCACCATTTATCATCGATAAAAAGTATTATTAATGATGATAAAATTATCGTCGCTAATAGCCATTGGTCAAGACTGTACTCCTCGAAAGCCATCTTCCTTAGGCTCCCTAGCTAGGTAGGTTTTAGGGATGGATGTATCTAGTCATGCCTCGTTCCATCCCCAATATCCCTTGGCTTTGCTCAAGAGGGATGTCTCTTCAAAGTTTAGTGTGGGGTTTTTTGCCTCCCAATATCCTTGTACTTCGAGTCTATGTGTCCTGTACTTGAGTCTTCGAGTCAGAGTCTTGTAATTCTGAGCCTCAAAGGAATAAAAGAAATTTTGCTTCAACTTCTTTTGTCTTGTTGTGGATGAATGCTTCTACAGTGCCATGATTCGAGGGGTTGTTTCCCTCTAGCTTCTATTCTTCGACTTTGGTAGATTTCTTTCAGGGACTCAACCTTCATGGATCAATGGGAACAAGACTTGTTGGAGACTCTGCCATCCTTTACTTTAGACTCTGAGGGATACTCGTGTTGTAGTCTTTGAGGCTTGGAGAAGATGGATATGGCGGCTCAACCTAGGGTGCCTGCTCCTCAAGGCTTTCTCAAAGTTTATCAGCCAAAGTGGGCTTACTCTTATCTGAGGTTCGGAGCCTTTTGCTTTTGAAAGCAAGGCAGTCGAGGCTTTCGGGCATGGTGATCCGACCTGAGGAGGTTTGGCTCAACCTAGGGCTTCCAAGAGGTGTGGTGGCTTTGCCCTAGGCATGAAGCTTTTCTAAGGCTTTTTCTCAAGTTCTTCAGCCAATATGGGCTTACTATTACTCAAGGCTCGGAAACTTCTACTTTTGAGGGTAAGTTAGCTACGGCTTGTTGGTGTGGTGACCTGGCCTAGAGAGGTTTGGCTCAACCTAGGGCCTAGAGATGAAGTGGCTTGGCCCAATTTAAGGCCTTAGTGCTCCAATCTACTTCACTCAACAATGTTTCTTGGTCATAGAAAAATTGAAGTTTTATTGTAGAGTCAAATTTTATAAGATGCTCCCTACTAATAGTAAGGCTGAAGGTTGGCAGAGTTTCAAGATCAGGGTAGAGGTGTCCCATCCAACTGTTCCAGACAATAAGCCCTAACATATATTACCTCAGTGATGGGATATGGTCCCTTCTAGTTGGGTAAGAGCTTTCCTTATTCCATAGGCTGGCTGACCTCGATTCTCTTGAGTACTAGATCTCTAGGCTTGAAGTGCTTTTCCTTTAGTTTAGCATTGCAGTAGCATGCGGTGCACTATCGGTAAGCGGCCATTTGAACTCGTGCCTTCTCTTGAACTTTCTCCCGAAGATCTAAGTTCACCCATAAATTTTTTGAGTTTTTCTATGCATCGAAGCTCTCTATCTGATACAAGGATAGGCCTATCTATATAGGGATAACCACCTCAGTTCCAAAAGTGAGATTAAATGGTATTTCACCTATTGGGAGCCAATGCATGGTGTGGTAGGCCCAAAAAATGCTGTGTAGTTCATCCACCTAGAGTCCCTTGGCCTTGTCCAGTCGGGTCTTCAGGCCTTGCAGGATGGTTTGGTTGGTTACTTTGGCCTTTCCATTAGTTTGGGGATGCCCAATGGAGGTGAAGTAATGATTGATGTGAAGCTCTTGGCAGAACTCATTGAAAGAGACATTATCGAACTGTTAGCCATTGTCGGTTATGATGACCTGAGATAGATCAAAGCAACAAATGATGTTCTTCCAAGTAAGCTCGTGGATATTCTTCTCAATGATCCGAACGAGTAGTTCGACTTCAGCCCACTTGATGAAGTAGTTGATCACCACTATGATGAACTTTCTTTACTTGGTGGCTTATGGGAATGGGCCAAGGATGTTCATCCCCCACTAGGCAAATGGTCAAGGAGAGTTGATTGGAGAGAGAGAGGCCACCAACAAGTGCTAAATGCTTGAGTGTTGCTAGCACTGATCACAATGCTTCACAAACTTGGCAGCATACTTATGGATGCTTGGCTAGTTTACCCTTATCGCAGGACCTTGTAGACTAAGGTCTGCCCCCTAGGTAGTTGCCATAGATGCCTTCATGGACCTCTCTTAAGGCATATTCTATCTTGAAAAGTCAGAGATAGTGAAAGAGGGGAATGGAGTAGGATTGCCTGTAGAGCTTTCTTTCGAGCATCAATTATCGTGCTGACTTGAGTTAGATCTATCGAGCTTTGGGTCAATCTTCGGGCAGCGACCCTTCTTGTAGGTACCAGATCAAAAAGTCCATCTAGCTAGGTTCATCATCTACATACCTGCATCACTTGGGTTGACTCATCCTTGATGCTAGGCCTCTCAAGGGTCTCTAGATAGGTAGGCATCTAGATGTTGGTGCATTGTGATGCTGCTAACTTTGATAGCAAATTTGTCCGGGCATTTTTCATCCTGGGTATCTGTAAAATCTCAAATTTGATGAAGGAGAGAATGATATCCCATACCTTCTATAGGTATTTCTCCATGGTAGGTGCTTTGGCCTTGTATTCTCCATGAACTTGGCCAACCACCATTTGTGAGTCACTAAATGCTTAGAGACGCGGGACTCCGAGCTCTCAAGAGAGTCTTAATCCAATTAGAAGTGCTTGATAGGACTCTAAGCTCTCGAGAGAGTCTTAATATGATCAAAAGTTCTTGATACTTTGCTTCACTATTTAAGATTTTGAAGTTGAAATGGAGAGCTTGCTCCGCTATAATGCCGTCGAGACTAGCAAGGATCAGTCCAACCCTGGCACCTCCGATGTTGGATGATCCATCAATGTGTAGCATCCACGAGACCACAAGTATTGAGGTAGAAAGTTCTGATGGGGACTTGATTTCTTCGAAAAGTGTGCACTCCATAAGAAAATTGGCCAGAGCTTGGGCCTTAATGGATGATTGAGGTGATAGTGAATGTTGAACTCTTCAAGCTCCATGACCCATTTAGTCAGTCATCTTAAGGCATCGAGCATCTGCAGGACTTGCCTTAGGGCTTGATCTATTAGCATAGTGATATGATGTGCCTGAAAATAAGGTCGAAGCCTTTACACTAAGAGAACCAAGGCATAGATGATCTTCTCCATCTAGGTGTATCTAGTCTCAACATCTCTTAATACCCAACTTGTGTAGTAGATAGGCTTCTACAGTCCCTCTTCCTCTCAGACTAAGATTGAGCTGGTAGCCATGGAAGAAATAGTAGGATATAAACATAGCATCTCTCATTGGGTAAGTCTGATCAAGAGTGGAGCCGAGACGAGGTACTCCTGAAGCTGATCGAAGACAGACTAGCATTTCGACGTCCATTGAAAATCTTTGATCTACTTTAGGGCCTTGAAAAATGAAAGATACTTCTCCATCGATCTGACCATGAATCTGTTTAATGCATCTATCCATCCCATGAGGTACTATACTTCTTTCTGAGTCTTTAGAGGTGACATCTCCATAATGGCTCGGATTTTCTCCAAGTTCACCTCAATTCCATGAGGGTAATCATGAAATTGAGAAACTTGCCTGAGACTATCCCAAAAGCATATTTGTTCGAGTTGAGCCTCATGCGGTATTTTTTCAAGATTTAAAAGGTCTCCTCAGGATTCGAAATGTGCTGCTCCACCTGACAGCTATTTACGAACATGTCGTCCATGTAGCTTCTACATTGTGACCAATCTGGTCTTTGAAAATTTTGTTGAGTCCTTCCTATATTTATTCAACTCATAAAAGATGAGGAGTGCATTCATTTGAGGTAACCACTTCTGAGTAAAAATATTAAAGTCTTCATCAATCCACTCTCAAGCATTCATTGAAGAAGTCAAAGCTGTTCAAAAGCTCAACCACTTTGACTTTTTCAAGAGCTTAAAAAGTTTTATTGTTTCGAACTATAAATTCATAAATATCTTTCTTTGGGTGTTGTGACAAGTTTCTTAGGATGGAAAAGCTTGGGATTGATCCAAGTCTTAATTTGGATATTGTAAAGTTTTGATCGGTGAGCTAAGAAAAATCAACTAAATTGATTATGAGTTCGAAAAAATAATGAGTCATAAAGTTTTGATTAGTGAGTTAGAAAAAATCAATTGGATTAGATTGTGAGCTCGTGAAAACTGTCAAACTGTAATCTCAAAGATTATAGTTGGAATTCTCAAGTAGGTTAACCTAAGGAGTGGATGTAGGTACTGAGTTAAGCACCGAATCATGATAAATCTTGTATGTTTGTGATTGTGCATTTGTGTTTACTTTTTATCTTCTACTGCATATCTATTCTCTGCTAAACACTTCACAAATACTTTAAAATCAATTATTAGGTATAAGTTCTATAATTAATTTTTAAGAAATGCAATTCATCCTCCTCTCTTAGGTTGCCTCCTCTGGAAAATAAGTAGTATCAGAGCAGATACTTAGCCTATTTGATCTAACCATTAAGAGATAAAGATTAATAGTAATCCCAATTGATACATCATTGGTTGAGGGCTAATCAACCAATAGACCTCTCTACTCTTTAATGGCACCATTGACACATATTGAAAAGCACAAAAAAAATTTTTATTCGAGCACAAGATAATGATATGTGGAATGTCACAGTGAATGGTCCTCACATACCCATATTATGATTGATGGTATATCAAATCTGAAAAAGATTGGGATGATCTAGATAAAAGTTAGCCATAAGGATACTAATCAAGTAAAAGAATCAAAAATAAACATAGTTGTACATAAATATAAACTATTTAAAATAGAACCTAGTAATGAAATTATTGATATATTCATTAGATTCACCGATATTATAAATAATTTCAAAAGTCATAGCAAGGACTATACTAATAGTGAACTTGCTCGTAAAATTCTTAGATCACTATCAAAGAATTGCGAAGCTAAGGTGATTTCAATTTAAGAAACTAAAGATCTTAACAAGTTATCTTTGGAAGAGCTCATTGGCTTACTCATGACTCATGAGTTGAGCATAAATCAAAATATATAGGAAGAGGCAAAGAAGAGGAAGACCATTATCTTAAAATTGATGGTCAATGAAGATTTAGAGAGTGACACATCGGATGAGTCCGACAATGATGATGAAATGGCCATAATCACTAGAAGATTTTAGAGATTCATGATAAAGAAAAGATTTGGCCCCAAAAAGCAAGGTTACACTAGATGGAAAGGAAGCGATGAAACAAAAAAAGAAAAAGAAAAAGAGCAACTAGCAATATGTTATGAATGTAAATGATCTAGACACTTTAAAGCTGATTATCCCTACTCAAAAAGAGCTCAAAGAAATTCAGAAGAAAGGTTATGATGGCCACATGAAGCAATAATAAAGATTTGAACTTCGAGGAAGAAGAAGAAATAAAAGAAATAAAAGCTAGTTTTTGTCTCATGGCATATAAGAACGACATAAATGCCAATAACTCAAATTATTTTATCTTTAAAGAATTGCATGATACCTTTTATGAATTGCTTTATAATTTTTAAAAACTATCTCATAAAAATAAAAAAGTTAAAAAGTTAAATCATTTCTTAATTGAAAAAAATTCAAAAAAGTCTTTTAAAAAAGAAAAATGATTTACTTGAAAAGAATGGATGTCTTCAAAAAGAAGTCAATAAATTAAAGTATGTTGTTGACAAGTTTACTCTTAGCTCAGAAAAACTTCAAATGCTTTTAGAAAAATAAAAAATTATTTTTGACAAAGCTGGCTTAGGATTTAATACTCTAACTAGACAAAAGTTTCTAAAAAATATTTTTGTAAAATCTGCAATTGGAAAGCATAAAATTACCTGTTTCAAATGCAATAAAGTCGATCATAAATCTACTGATTGCAATATGGCTAACTTCAAAAATGTTAAAATAAAATAAATTTGGGTTCCAAAAGAAATTATCCAAAGTAACCTTAAAGGATCCAAGCTAGCTTGGGTACTTAAAAGGATTTGATGCTTATTTTGCAGATATGCTTGGCATCCCTTGAAACAAAGAAAAAATTGGTATGTATACATCGGATGCTCAAGATATGGGACAATGGATAAATCTCAATTTATCTCTCTCAAAGTCAAAGATCGAGGAGTTGTTATATTTGGAGACAATGGTAAAGATAAAATTATTGATCTTAGTAATATAAAGATCCCTTATACCATTTTTATTGAAAGGATAACACGTAGTTTTTCTTTAAAAAAATAACTTCTAGCAAACACGATATTTAGCTTGCGGTGCCATGCCCATGAAAAGTAAGCTAGCTTTACATAAATTATATTTGAAGGAATATTAAATACGATCCAAATTGCTTTTGGGTTATAACCAAACACATAAAATTCTATTTTTAGATTTAAAATCACTTTTGACAATTATAAGTACACCCCAAATATACACAAAGCATCCTAGGCACTGTATTTTTTCAAACAAACTCTATCTAACTCTTATCCACAGCATGATAGAACTTTTTTTAATTAAAATAAACAAAAATATAAGTACTCTTTGTTAAATTCACATATTTAACCTCAGTAGTTCCTCAACATTTTTAAATAATTTTTTATTTGTTTATCTTTCTAGTGAACAATCATAAGTACAAGAGATATTGAAAGGATAATACATAATTTTTCTAAAAAAAATAACTTCCAGCAAACACAATATTTAGCTTGCGGTATCGTGTCCATGAAAATCGGGAGGAAGCTAGCTTTACATAAATCATATTTTAAGAAATATTAAATGCGATCCAAATTACTTTGGGGTGATAACCAAACACACAAAATTCTACTTTTAGACTTAAAATCACTTTTGACAATTGTAAATACACCCAAAATATTCACTAAGCATCCTAGGCAATGTATGTTTTCAAACTAACTCCATCCAACTCTTATCCACAGCATGACAGAACTTTTTTAAATTAAAAATAAACAAAAATGTAGGTACTCTTTCTTTAATTCACATATTTAATCTCAGCAGTTCCTCAGCATTTTTAAACAATTTTTTATTTGTTTATCTTTCTAGTGGGCAATCATAAGTACGAGGGATATTGAAAGGATAACACAATTTTTCTAAAAAAAATAACTTCCAACAAACTCGATATTTAGCTTGCAGTCCATGAAAAGTGGGAGGAGGCCAGCTTTAGATAAATTATATTTTAAGGAATATTAAATGCGATCCAAATTACTTTTGGGTTACAGCCAAACACAAAATTCTACTTTTAGATTTAAAATCACTTTTGACAATTATAAATACACCCCAAATATACACAAAGCATCCAAGGCACTGTATTTTCCAAACATGACAAAACTTTTTTAAATTAAAAATAAACAAAAATAAAGGTACTCTTGGTTTAATTTACATATTTAATCTCAGTAGTTCCTCAATATTTTTAAACAAATTTTTATTTGTTTATCTGTCTAGTGAGCAATCATGCCCATTCATGTATTTAATCTCTATAATTCCTCAACTTTTTAAGCTATTTTTTTATTGTTTATCTTTTTAGCGAGTAATCGTGTCCGTTCCTAGTTGCTGCAAAGAGCCCTTGCATCTGCACTATAAAATTACTGTCGAAGATCCAAATGCTGTTTCAGCTATATCCAACATAAATTGTCTGTGGTCGATACGAATGTGGGATTAAAAACACCAAAACTCCACAAAATATCGGCTCTCAAAAGATAGGAAGCCATCAAGTGTCTATGGCCGAGAGATTTTCGTTGCAATGGTGATACCATGTCAAACTTGCAATAACCCAATAAAAAGTCGGAAATTGATGGGGCAGGTGGGGTATCACCATAAGAATCAGTGAAACACACGGCAATCGATGAAATATAAGTATTCTCATTAGGTTGTGATAAGTTTGATGTGGTATCACCATTGCAAAGAAGTTTTTTCCCCATCAAGGAATAAACAAGGAAGACCTCAGTAAATTACACGTTCTCTCTCTCTCTCTCTCTCTCTCTCTCTCTTCTTTTTGAGTGAAAGGAGACTATAGCGTGTGATTACAGAAGTCACCTACCTTTGTTAAAGATAAAAGTCGTATATACGTAAAAGAGATGTATATACATTTACAGACTACTAGCTAGGAAATACAGAATTAAAAGAGGGAGAAGAACTTTTCAGCAGCGAAAAACCATCTTGGTAGTTGGCGCTGCACGGTGACTGAAAGAAATCAATATGATTCATAGCTCTTTAATGCCTTCAACAGACAAAACTGGCGTTGGAATGGAAGACTCCAAGCGGCCTGAGGCATCTTTCAGGCTTTTCAAGCCGATACAAGGCTGATTTCCCGACGCAGACTTGGAAGGGTGAGATTCAAAAGAAGATAAAAAGCAACAGACCAAACTGGCCAAGTCTCATGCAAGTTCGATACGATTTCACAGCGCCCACCTCATCATCATCTCAGAATTGAAGAAAGCCCACCGATGATATCCGAGGGATCAGGTTAGGAGACCCAGAAGAAAAGTGACCGAGGGGAGATCTAATTTCATGGAACATGTCAAGAAAAACAGGGATCTTCATCACTATCTCCTGAGTAAAGCAGATTTTGGCTTGGCAGTAAGCGACAGAAAGCCGGATAAATCCTGCTCTTTTATAAGAATGCATCAGTCAAGAAGTAGATTCAAATCTTTTATACACAAAGTCTTCAGAGAATTATGGAGGAAAACGCGAGCAGTACGCACAGACAAATGCACCGACAAAAGGTTGACAGAAGGCACAGGATAGTAGTTTGCATGTCCGGGCGAAAATTTCTTTTCCGCCAAACAGTGAAAAGCTCCATTAAGCTATTTGAAGGAGGATCAAAGTAAGCAGACAAAGAAAAAACTGCAAATGTGATAAGAAGAATGGCACGGTTTCGGAGCTTTTCAACTGCTCAACTCGTTCTTGGAGACTCAGACTCTCTTCCCCCCCTTCATCGAGTCAGCAGAATCACCGAAATCATCTACTCTCGACGCTGGCTTCAATTACTGTAATGATGACGAAGACAAAGTTGTTTGGAAGGCAAGCTCCAACAAACTGTTCTCCACTGCCTCTCATTACCAATTCATCATCTCTAGAGAGGTACGATCTTGTTTTGCGTCGTCTCTTTAAAGCACAACTTTACCTCTTAAACTTAAATGCTTTATGGCTTGCTTGGAAGAAAAGGCTTAACACTTGAGAGTTTATTGGTCGAAGGATTGGGAAACACCTGGGAGGTTGTGTGCTCTGCCAACATTCTGTAGAGTCAGTCGATCATCTTTTCTCGGATTGCCCTTTCTACTCTCCTATTTGGAAAGCAATCTGCCTGCTGCTAGGTGTTCTGCCTTCACATAACTCCTTTGAAGGCCTTTGCATGGATTGGAGAACAAGGAACTTCAGAAAGAATGCACTCAAGCCAGTTTTGATGCTAATCGCCGCTCTCTCCTGCTCATGTTGGATTGAGAGGAACTCGAGGATTTTTCTACTCAAGAGAAGCTCCTTGAAATTTGTCGGGCGTAAGGCTTTGAACCTTTTCTCTGACTGGTGTATTCCCCGTATTGACGGGTCTATTGCCGAGCATTCTAGAATTCTCTGCAATCTTAGCAGATTAGATATCATTTTAGATGGCTGGTACTAAAACTCTGTTCCCGTCGGATGGCTCCGGTTTGGACCTATCAGCATTATTCTGTAATTCCTATGCCCTAAACTCTGTTTCTTTTGTTCGAGTCTTTTGTTTACAATGGCACGGTCCACATAGAACATCCCTTTGTTTTTATTTTGCAATAATAATTTGGTAGGTGGCTGCTTTATCAAAAAAAAAAAAAAAAAGGTTTAAGATGCCTGCCCATAGAGCACACAACCCCCAAAGTCCCTTCTAGTTTTCCTTTGCAAATTAGCTCAAGTATTGAGCTTATTCAAGAGAGAAGGCCAGAGAAAACCTTTGATTTTGGATGGAGCACAAGACTTCCAAACCACCTTGGCAGGTGGCCAAGTAATACCTCTTCAAATAAGGAAATTATGAAGAGAGGGGTTTGAAGGAACCAGATTTAGGATTTCAGGATTAGATCTTAAAACTTTTTCAAGATCAGATAGCGGAAGACTAAAATAAATTAAAATTTATCTTATAAAATCAGAAAATCCCTAGATCTAAGATTCTATTACATGATTATTATATGGTATTAAATCAGAAATTAAAATATAAAGAGCAAGAACTACATGTTGATCATATCAATATGTTTCTATTCTACATCTAATGTATGTAAAATATAATAGATCAGATCTATTACCTTGCAAATTAGACGTTCTAACTTTATTGATCTGGGCTTGAGGATGATGTTGCGAGCCGCACATACTTTCGGCCTCTAAAAGTCATCCACACGAGCCCACGGATCACGATCAAAAGTCCTGATCCAGAAAATCAGCATAGTATACTAGTACTATACTGATCCTTCTTCGATGGTCGATCAGATGCCTCCTTCTTCTTGATTTGGACTCTTCTAAAGATAAGAAGTAGGAGAAAGAGTTTTAGATGTGAGACACTCTTAGAAAACTCACAGATGGAGGAAGGAAAGAGGTGAACTCAGTAACCCTAGAAGAAGATCCTCTTCTTCTTCTCTTTGCTCTAACCCAAACACATAGTTTTGTGTCTATTATATCTCCATGCCCCTACACTCTTTCTCCTTGATTTTTACATGCCCCAAAGGTCTCTCAATTCTCTATAATTCACAAAAATCTCAAGAATAAATTCATCTTAAATAAAGAGATATGAAGAATCTTTGTCTAGGTTAAATATCTAAAGAAAATCCAAACAGGGCAAGACAAGTGGTGCCCAACTCTTGGGCACCCCCTCCTTTTTCTGCCATGGACCACTAGCAAAGGGAGCACAATATGTACCATAAAAGCCATAAAAATTTCAAAAAAAAATCTAAGTAATATCAGTGCCATAAGGAAAGAGTTTTGATTTCCTAAAATTCTATCTCATAGAATTTGAAATCCAAACAAATTCCTACTTTGACCTGGTCCACAACCACATTCCATGTAAGAGAGAAAGAGTGAAAAGCTTTGGACATGCGTGAAGGCCTAGGAGAGAAAGTTTTGTCTCACAAAATAAGAGAGAGTGGGCGTGGGGGGCTAAGGTGGTGCAAGGTGGTATCCTAGTCTTACTAGGATTCAATCTATGACTTGTTCAAATTTGGTTTCTCAAACCAAATCAAACCAAATCAAACCAAAACCAAATCAATCTAATTAAAATAGGTCTTAATCCAATTAAGAATCTAATTTAATCAAATTAAATTAGATTTAAATCTGATTTAATTTTTTAATCGAATTAGAAATTAGGTTGATCCAAGTCCTAATTGAACTAGGACTAGTTTTTTCTTGCACTTGGCTTATCCAATAAACCAATTGGACTTGATCCAATCAAGCACAAACTAAATCTAATTAAATCATATTCAATTAAACTTAATCTCAGCCCTTTGACTTAATCAAATTAAGTCAATTAGTAATTAAATTGCTAATCGATCCTCCTATAACACTTGCACTAGGTTAAATGTCAATCTATTGATCGTTTAACCCTAGAACGATTCTTAATCGTTGATCCACCATCCGATCGGATCCTGAACTCTAATGTGTGTGACCTCATAGGTTTGAATCTAAGCCGATAGCATAAAAATAAATTTTTATACCAATCGAAGTGACCATCTAGCAATGGTATCCGACGGTCAGATAGGTCGAATGTGAGAATAACATCCTTAGAACCCATATGGATATAGTTTTCATATAATTCATCCCCTTGACCAAAATGCTCATAGGACACCTCAGAGTTCAACTGTCAACTCTGATCAGATTGTTCACATTGTATTTTAAAATATCAAATCCATATGATGGATTATCCTGGCTAAGATTTTGCTAAATTGAAATATAGCGACTCATTCTTTTCCAACTTTTGGAGTGATCAATCCCATCTTGATCACACTCTGACTTCACAAGTACTTGACTGTGCCCAGAAGCCTTCCATCACTGAATTAGAAATTCAGTTAGTCCAGTATCAAAGCACAGTGAGTTGCTTGCAAGTCACTAAGGCGATCTCAGGTCTAAGGGACACTTATATCTATATCCCATCAGAGACACTCTCGACAGCAGAATTCTCTGGAGTTGGTCACGTTCAGTGAAGATGTACCCTTACATCTCACCTGTATGTCATACCAGTGTCTCCACACTCTTTGGTTAAGAGGACAACCAACCCATATAGCCTACAGTGACCTATGCTCGATAGAAGCTGTCGTCCTTATTAACAGCCCATTATTTGATCGTGAACAGTTTTAAGGACTAATCGATAAATCCTCTCTTTATCGACCTAAATAATCCTAAGGACTTCATCACAACAACAGAGTTCATTAGAAGATGAAAACTTATGGTGAAAATATAAAAAATATATTTTATTTATTAATAAATTAATTACAATATAAGATTGCTCAACCATCAATTGGTTGACGATTGACTTTTGAGACATATTTTCCAACAACTCCCACTTGTCCTAAAGCCACTCGGCATAGTATCTAATATCCATCTTCGACTTGTGATTGTCGAACTCCTTTATCGTCAGGGCTTTAGTGAAGGGGTCGGTCAGGTTCTTCTTTCCATCGATCTTCTAAAGGTCGACGTCACCTCGATCCATGATCTCCTGGACTAGGTGAAAGTGGTGCAAAATATGCTTCGTTTGCTGGTATGATTTGGGTTCCTTCACCTGAGCAATGGCACTAGTGCTGTCACAATAGAGCAGGACCAGACCATCGAGGGAGGGTGCTACTCCGAGCTCGGTGATGAATCTCCTCAGCCACACAGTTTCCTTCATGGCATCCGATGCTGTGATGTACTCCGTCTCACAAACAGAGTCTGCCACAGTATGCTGCTTGAAACTCTTCCAGCAGATGGCTCCACCATTTAGAGTAAAGATATAACCTAACACGCTTCTGCTATCATCATGGTCAAATTGAAAGCTGGAGTCTGTGAATCCCATAAGTTTCAGATCTGACTCGCCATAAACCAACAATTGATCCTTAATATTTCTTAAATACTTAAGGATGGCTTTAACCACTTTCCAGTAGTTTTCTCTAGGATCATATTGGTATCTACTCACTACTCCTAGTGAGTATGTCACATCTGACCTTATACATATCATGGCATACATGATAGATCCCACGGTCGGAGCATATAGGATTCTACTCATACGCTCTCTCTTCAGGAGTTGTCGGACAATTCTTCTTAGAGAGAGAAATTTCATGACCTATCGGTAGATAGCCCTTCTTGAAATTCTTCATGCTGAACCTCTTCAACACAGTGTCTATGTACGTGGATTGAGATAATCTAAGTATCCTTTTAGATCTATCTCTATAGATCTTCATCCCTAGGATGTAGGATGCTTCACCCAAGTCTTTCATAGAGAACTACGATGACAACTAAACTTTTATTCCCTGTAGTGCGGGGATGTCATTCTTGATTAAGAGAATGTCATCCACGTACAAGATAAGGAATACCACAACTGGACCATTTTTTTATTTATAGATGCAGGGCTCTTCTCCGTTCCTAATGAAGCCATACGTTTTGATCACTTTATCAAAATGTATGTTCCAAATCCGAGAAGTTTACTTCAATCCATAAATAGATCTCTGAAGCTTGCACACCTTGGACTTATCTATGGATGTAAACCCCTCAGGTTGTATCATATACAACTCTTCGGTCAGCTCTCCATTCAGGAAAGCTGTCTTTACATCCATCTGCCAGATCTCATAATCCAGATGGACAGCTATTGCAAGCATTATCCGAATAGATTTGAGCATTGCCACAAGAGAGAATGTCTCGTTATAGTCAATACAATAATGTTGATGATACCCCTTGACAACCAGACGGACTTTATAGGTCTCCACCTTTCCATCTGTGCCCCTCCTCCTTTTGAAGATCCATTTACACCCAATGGATTTAACCCCTTCAGGTGGGTCAACCAATGTCCATACATCGTTGACCTTCATGGACTCCATTTCAAATTTCATGACTTCAAGCTATTTCTCAGGATCAGGTCTCTACATTGCATCCATATAGGTGATCGGATCCTTATCATTCTCATCGAGTTCGATGGGATCACCATCTCGGACTAAAAATCGTAGTATCTGTCTGGCTGACGCAGTACTCTATCGGATTGCCTTAATGGTGCAGGTACATTGGGCTCCAGATCTGATTTAATCAAATTCAACTCAGGTTCAGCTATTGGTGTCGGTTCTTCTACCTGTTGAACTTCATCAAGTTCAATCTTAGAGGCAACGGTTCCTTCACCAAGGAACTCCTTTTCTAAAAAGATTGCCTTAAGGCTGACAAACACCTTTTGTTCATCAACATGGTAGATAAAATATCTTTTGATCTCTTTGGGGTACCCTATGAATGTGCATTTGTCAGACCTAGGTCCAAGTTTATCTGTAACTAACCGTTTGACATGGGTCGGGCACTCCCAGACCCTAAGGTGTGAAAGTACTGGCTTAGCCCTGTCCATATCTCATATGGAGTCTTAATTACGGACTTACGTGGAATCCTATTTAACAGATAATAGGCCAATTCGAGTGCATATCCCCAGAAGGATATCGACAAGCTGTTAAAATCCATCATGGATCAGACCATGTCTAACAGAGTCCAATTTCTCCTTTCAGACACACCATTATGCTGTGGTGTTCCTAGAAGAGTCCAGTGGGAGAGAATCTCATTCTCTCCTAGATATGTGAGAAACTCACCAAAAAGGTATTCTCCTCCTCGGTCAGATCGAAGAGTTTTAATATTTTTTCCAGTTTATTTTTCTACTTCACTTCAGAATCATTTGAACATTTCAAATGAATCTGACTTATATTTCATCAGATAGATATATCCATATCTGGATAGATCATCCGTGAAAGTGATGAAGTAGAAATATCCACCTCTAGCACTTGTGCTCATTGGCTCGCATACATCAGTATGTACTAGGCCCAAGAGCTCAGTAGCTCTTTCACTTTTTTCAGTAAAAGGTGACTTGATCATTTTACCAAAAAGATGGGACTCACAGGTTAGAAGTGATTCACAATCACTGACTTTGAAGATTCTCTCTTGAGTCAACCTGTTTATCCTGTTCTTGTTTATATGACCTAGCCTACAGTGCCATAAGTAGATATCTGATACACTATCTAATCTAGGATACTTGCTAGTAGAATAGACTACATTAACAGGTTGTGATAACATATACACATTATTATTCAAATATCCACAAAAAATAGTAACACTATTCATAATGATATTACAAACTTATTTCTTTATTGAAATTTCATAATCATTTTTGGCCAGAAGGCCTACAGAAATAACATTTAAAAAAAATTGGAACAAAAATGACAATCATTAAGAACAACGGTATGGGACTCAAATACAAGTTTCAAGATTTCTAATGCTAGAACTGGAACTGATCTTCTATCTCCAACGTTCAGGAACCTCTCGCCTAGCTCGAATCTCCTACTAATCTGCAATCCCTGCAACGAATTGCAAATATGGTAAGGGCTATCGATATCCAATACCCAGTCAGTTATATCACAAATAAAAAAATTACAAGGAGTTATCATATAAATACCTTGCCCAGCAACAGCTTGCTTCTTTCTCTGCCTGTTCGGATCTAGGGAGGCAATATACTGAGGACAGTTCCTCTTCTAGTGCCCCCGCTTTTTGCAAAAGAAGCATTTAGCTTGACTCTTATCGAGCTTGATCTTTCTGGTCTGGTCCTGCACTGATGTCCCAGTCTGAATTTGTACCTTCTTTATTTTTTTCTTTTTATTCTTCTTCCCTTTCTCAAAGGGTCGAGAATCAGAAGACGAACCTCCCACTAAATTCACCAACTCCTTATGGAGTTGGTGATCCTTCTCAAAGTTCTGAAGCAACCCCAGTAACCCATGGTAGTTTACTTCAGACTTTGTCATTCTATAATGAGTGAGAAATGGGAGATAAGACTTGGGCAGTGAGTTCAGTATTGCATCTTTCCCAAGCTGCTCATGCAAAAAAAAGATTACTCAAATGCTCCATCAGTTCGATCATGTATAATACATGATTAGTGATAGAGGCACCATCCCATATTTTGGCATTGAAGATGGCACAACTAGTCTTGTGCCTCTCCATGTCATCGGGTATACCAAAGGTATCCTCCAACACTTGAAGCATGTCCTTTGGCTGAGCCGTCTCAAATCTGTGATTGAACTCATTGCTCATGGCAGCCAGCATGATGCAGCACACCATGGTCCGATCATTGAGCCACTTCTGATAAGTGTCTCTGACTGTTCCATGTGCATTGACAGCTGGCTCCTCAGATAGCTGGCTCCTCAGATGCAGGATCCGTTATCACATATAAAATCCGTTCATGCTCCAGGACTATCTTCAACTTTCGGTACCAGCTATCGAAGTTAGGTCCCACCAACTTATCATTATCCAACAATGATCGGAGCGATAGGAAAGTGGCCATATTTGCACAAAGAAAAATCATAATCTAATTAGTAATTGATTCATTAAACCTAAAGATTTGGACTTTAATCAAAAAGTTTCTTCCACTATTTTGTTTGAATTGGTAGTCTCTACCTCCAATTTGAGAAATTATCCTAATTTCTTAGTGGGTACTAGAATCCACTTAGACTGCACACAAGCCCAACTTTGGTTGGCCAACCCATGTACATCTAAGGGTAGGTTCATAACTAATTATTTCTCTAAATAATTTCTAGTAATTTTAATTTTGCCCCAGTCCCCAATCAGTAGGCTTTGGCCTCCACTGAAAAGGTTTGGTTAGGTCCAACCATTAACATGACCATACTTGGCCCATTTAGCCAATGAATGATTAGGCCCAACTTTGGTTGGCTAACCTAACCATCATTTAGAAAGATGCAGTCAAGAAATCATATTATGAATGATAATTTCATCAGCCGATAAGCATCAGGCCTTTGGGCCTCCAATGATTATCCAACTGATAGACCCATTATCATCCACTTAATGGGAGGTTATGATCTAGTTATCATCATAACTATTTCATTTTAAGGATCTAATAATTTTAGAGGATTTAATTGATTTAGAAGAGAAGATCAGATGAACCAGCTTATCATGATCCTCCCACTGACTTCACCAAGTCAGCTTAAGGGAGACATTTAAAAGGACTGGTCTAGGAGCACCTAAATCAGTCACACTGATTTACTTAGCTAACATAGGTCAGCTCGAATAGTCAAATGATCCGATCAAAACATAATTTCACCAAGAGGCTAGGTAAGTTCGATCGATGGGAGGGACTGCCAAAGCTTGCCTTAGACACCATCAGAAATAGCTCGGTAAGCGGGCTGCCAATTAAAAACCACTAGTCTGGTTTACCTTAGACACCAACTGGTTTAATTAATTTCGATTAGATCAACCTAACAGTTTGTGCTAGACCGCTTAGCCAAGAATCAAGTCCATTTGGTTCTCGTTAAAGATATGGAGTTGACCAACTATAACTATTGTAATTGATCTAGAGAATCTTTGACCTAATCTAAGACAATAATTGATTAAATTTAGTCAATTCTCTAATTAAGTCCATCTTTAATCTAATCTTAGGTCTAACCCAATTAATGACCCTAATTCTCGCTAACTCATTAACCCAATGTGTTATGGTTTGTGTCTTAGGTTCTTCAATTCATAATCCTAGAACCTAATCAAACAACTTCTTAATTCTCAATTAAGTTTTGGGCTGAGGGTTGGGATTCGGCTTTTCGAAAATAATTTTTATATTTGTAAAATATTTTTATAACATGATTCTTACCAATCAAGTTGCATGTTTGATTCATAATCAAGATACAAGTGAAATAAGTATGAAACTACTTTAAATCTAATCTAAACAGGTTCATGTAATCGAAATAATTTCAACTTTAAACTGCGTAAATTTTTTAGACAAATATATGATGATTCTTTATGTAGAAAATATTAACAAAAAGATTTTATTTTAGATTTAAATATCTTTTAAATCTAATAAATCATAAATTTAATCTAGATCACATCTAATAAATTTATGATTAAAGATAGATCTACACGAACTAGGACAACCTTTGTACTGAAAGGGGTAAACCTTACAGCAGGACAACCTACAGTTCGTGATTGATTTAAAAATTTTAATTTTAGATTTAACAATCAGATTATAAATTAGATCTAATCTAAAAAATAATCTAAACATATATAAATAATCATGTAATAAACAATCAAGGCTCTGATACCAATTGAAGGAACCAGATCTAGGGTTTCAGGGTTAGATCTTGAAACTTTTTCAAGATTAGACAGCGAAAGACTAAAATAAATCAAAATTTATTTTATAAAATTAAAGAATCTCTAGATATAAAATTTTATTATATGATTATTACATAGTATTAAATCAAAAATTAAAATATAAAGAGCAAGAACTACATGTTGATCATATCAACATGTTTCTATGCTATATCTAATATATGTAAAATATAATAGATCAGATCTATTATCTTGCAAGTTAGACATTCTAACTTTGCTAATCCAGGCTTGAGGATGATGTTGCAAACTGCACATACATCCGGCCTCTAGGAGTCATCCACACGAGCCCACGGATCACGATCAGAAGTTCTGATCCAGAAAATCAACACAGTATGCTAGTACTGTGCTGATCCTTCTTCGATGGTCGATCAGATGCCTCCTTCTTCTTGATTTAGACTCTTCCAAAGATGAGAAGTAGGAGAAAAAGTTTTAGATGTGAGACACTCTTAGAAAACTCACAGATGAAGGAAGAGAAGAGGTGAACTCAGCAACCCTAGAAGAAGACCCACTACTTCTTCTCTTTGCTCTAACCCAAATACATAGTTTTGTGTCTATTATATCTCCATGCCCCTTCACTCTTTCTCTTTAAGTTTTACATATCCCAAATGTATCTCAATACTCTATAATTCACAAAAATCTCAAAAAGAAATTCATCTTAAATAAAGAGATATGAAGAATCCTTGTCTAGGTCAAATACCTAGTCAAGGAAAATCCAAATAGGGCAAGACAAGGGGTGCCCAACTCTTGGGTGCCCCCTCCTTCTTTTTCTACCATGGACCACTATCAAATGATACACAATATGTGCCATAAAAGCCATGAAAATCTCAAAAAAAATTTGGATAATATCTGTGCCATAAGGAAAGAGTTTTGATTTCCTAAAATTCTATCTCATAGAATTTGAAATCCAAACAAATTTCTACTTTGACTTGGTCCACAACCACATTCCATGTAAGAGAGAAAGAGTGAAAAGCTTTGGGCATACATGAAGGCCTGGGAGAGAAGATTTTGTCGCACAAAATAAGAGAGAGTGGGCATGGGGGGCTAAGGTGGCACAAGGTGGAATCCTAGTCTTACTAGGATTCAATCTATGACTTGTTCAAATTTGGTTTCTCAAACCGAATCAAACCAAAATCAAATCAACCTAATTAAAAAAAGTTTTAATCTAATTAAGAATTTAATTTAATCAGATTAAATTATATTTAAATCTTATTTAATTTTTTAATCGAATTAGAAATTAGGTTGACTCAAGTCCTAATTTAACTAGGACTAGTTTTTCTTTGCACTTGACTTATCCAATAAACTAATTAGACTTGATCCAATCAAGCCCAAACTAAATCTAATTAAATCATATTTAATTAGATTTAATCTCAGTCCTTTGACTTAATCAAATTAAGTCAATTAGCAATCAAATTGCTAATCGATCCTACTGCAACATTTGCACTAGGTTAAATGTCAATCGTATTGATCATTTAATCCTAGAATGATTCTTAATCATTGATCAACCATCCGATCGGATCCTGAACTCTAATGTGTGTGACCTTATAGGTCTGAATCTAAGTCGGTAGTATAGAAATAAATTTTTATACCAATCGAAGTGACTATCTAGCAATGATACCCGACGATCGGATAGGTCAGATGTGTAGAACAACATCCTTAGAACCCATGCGGATATAGTTTTTATATAATTTATCTCCTTGACCAAAATGCTCATAGGATACCTCAGAGTTCAACTATCAACTCTGATCAAGTTGTCCACATTGTATTTCAAAATATCAAATCCATCTGATGGATTATCCTGATCAAGGTTTTGCTAAATTGAAATACAGCGACTCATTCTTTTCCAACTCTTGGAGTGGTCAATTCCATCTTGATCACACTCTGACTTCATAAGTACTTGACTATGCCCAGAAGTCTTTCATCACTGAATTAAAAATTTAGTTAGTCCAGTACCAAAATACAGTGAGTTGCTTGCAAGTCACTGAGACGATCTCAGGTCTAAGGGACACTTATACCTATATCCCATCAAAAACACTCTTGACAGCAGAATGCTCTGGAGTTGGTCACGTTCCATGATGATGTATGCTTACATCTCATCTGTATGCCATATTAGTGTCTCTACACTCTTTAATTAAGAGGACAACCAACCTATATGGCCTACAGTGATCTATACTCGATAGAAGCTGTCGTCCTTATTAATAATCCATCATTTGGTCGTGAACAGTTTTAAGGACTAATCGATAAATTCTCTCTTTATCGAACCTAAATAGTCCTAAGGATTTCATCACAATAATAGAGTTCATTAGAAGATGAAAACTTATGATGAAAATACCAAAAATATATTTTATTTATTAACAAATCAATTACAATACAAGGTTGCTCAACCGTCAATAGGTTGACGATTAACTTTTAGGACATATTTTCCAACAGGATTAGTATAGCTACCATTTATGTTCTGAAAACCAAAAAAACCAATTAGGATCAGCAGAAGGGGTCTTACCCTTCAATAAGAAGAATCGAAAAGCTTTTTGTAGTGATTACTCGGTCGAGAGTCTAGTAAACCTGAATTTTCAAGAAGAAGAAATAGGGTCAAATCAATTGGCAATATTGTTGAGCTTTGATCTGCAAGCTTTGTAGAGATTTGGGAGAAGGCACTTAAAAGGGGCATTATACAATCATGGATCGAACCAAAAAGAGGTGTTCCTCCCATTCTCAAGATGAAATTTGCATCTATTCCAACTAGGAGGCAAAGAGGCACCTACATCCTTCCAAATTCTAGAACATAACCATCCAAGCCTCCAGCAAGAAAAGAGCTTGAATTTCTTGAAGTAGAAAGAGGACAAAGCCCTTCTCCAAATACGGGGGTCACTAATAATGTGTCTCCAACCCCAATTCGCATGGAGGAATTGGTTGAAAAGATACAGATCTGGTTGAAAAGATACAAATCCTTAACTCCAAATATAGTTTAATGATTAATAATATGAAAACATAACATGAATCCATGATGCTTCTTTCTTTCAGACGCTTCTGGATGGTAACCATTGTGGATTTGCATCTTGGCCTCAGCTTTGATATCCTCAGGTCCGGCCCAGCTATAAGGTCATGGATGCCTGATAGATATGCATATGTGACAGAGAGGCTATCAAACACCTCATCAGCAATGGTTCTTAACTCTTCGACTTTGGACGATCTATTTTAGATCATCCTCAATTGATCTATTCCAGATCACCTGAAAGTCAACGTACACTCTACAGTCTCCATAACCTCAGCTTCAGACGATCTACAGTAGCTCATACATAACCGACCTATTTTAGCCAATAAGAGGACAAGCACCTGCTCCATGGACTCCAGTACCTCAGCCACAGACAACCTATTATAGCTCAACCATGGCTGACCTAATTTCCTCACCAGTTTTGTCCCTCTTTCAAATTGGAAAAATTCGAATAGAGTAGAACTCCTCTACGATTGAGTCTTCCATAAAAAAAATATCCTTTCTGAATCAATTTGTGCAACAAATCCGAAAATCATCAGAACTCCGAGACAGATATGACTCAAACTCTTCTCCTATAAATTAGGGCTCCAGAACGTCTAAGATAGGCAATCGACTCCTCACTCTCTCCTCTCATTATTCTGTAATCTCCTGACTTGAGCATCAGAGAATCTTCACTAGAAAATGCCACCCCCAATGAGAACTTATTTTGCAGGTGTTTGGGTAAAGCTCCATCTACGGTTTCACCTCGGCCACATCAACCTCAACGACTGACCTTAGGTGAGGAGTTCGACAACAACATCTAGAGCTAGAAGAAGGGCCTCAATCAATTTCAAGATCCTATTTCGAGAGGAGAGAACTCACCACCAGCCGTCATAAGAATGTGAAGGGATGCATCAAATACATCACAACGCTCCAATAGTCGATAGGTCAACAACGTACACTGACTAGTGCACCATCGCCACCAATCTAGAATCCACCGACAGCACCAACAATCTCCTAAGATTAGTACAACAACTTTGTTCAAAATAAATACAAGCATTTTCGACTATGGTCAGAGGAATGCAATAGAATAGCGAACCTCATCCGACTCCTGAAGATCTGCAGTCAACCAGAGGGAGATCAATAGACTGGCCTTTTTATAGGCCAAGGGTGGGGGCCAGTCATCAAAGCTAACCTAACAGTCCACCTCACCACCAACCCAGATGGTCTCCTCCTCCGATCTCTAGAAGGGACTCTACCCTAGGTCATACTTTTCCTCGGCACTGACCAACCAAAAGGATGATATGGAAAAGAGGTTCCAGGAGATGCAGTGATAGATCAATGCACTACAGGCACCGAAGCAATCGGATGATGATTTGGGGTTCAATGTCGACCCTCCATTTACTTAGAAAATAATGAATCGATCCCTCCCACCTTGGTTCAAGATGACTCAGATGGAACCTTATGATGGAACAGCCAACCCAATATGTCACCTAGAAACTTTTTGATCTTTGATGCTTTACAAGAGTCCAATGATGCGACTCTATCGAGCTTTTTCTTCAACTTTAAGGAAGATAGCTTGTTATTGGTACTCTAATTTGCAGCTAAACTCTATAGATTCTTTTCGTCAGCTAAGTCGGCTCTTCGTCACACACTTCACTAGTAGCCATCGATAGCCACATAACTCAGACTGCCTCGTTAGCATCAAGTAAAGGGAGAATGAGTCTCTTCAAGACTACATAAACTGATTCAATGCTGCAACTCTGAAAGTTTGAAATTTAGATCAGTCCATGGTAATGACTGTGCTAAAGGCCAGGCTTCAATAAAATGACCTCCTCTTCTTACTCAACCTGAACTATCCAAAATATTTTGCCGAACTATTGGAGCAGGCAGAGAACTATACTCAAGCCAAGGAAGCCTAGGATCGGCAAGGGGAGAATCTCAATAGGGGATCACAGCAGAACATCGGGCAGAAGAAAAAGAAGGACCATCTGTGAGTGCAGCATCGATGTTCAGACCCAAAGCCCTGTCATTCTCAAACTCCACCTTGGAACAACCAGCCTAGGTCTCCTGTAGCACCATATCGATCTAGCACTCTCCTACAGAGGTTTCATTATTTTGCTTCGGTGAACACCCTCCGAGCCCAAATTCTTATGGAGATAGAGTGGCAAGAAGAGCTCCCCAAATCAAAGAGGATGCTCATCCCGGCATAGATAAGGAATCTAAGGAAGTATTACAGGTACCACAGGGATCATAGGCATGATATAGAGGAATGCTAGTAGCTCATGGAGGAGATAGAAGCACTAATCCGATGTGGACACCTTCACCGATATGTTGATGAATGATGGATCCCGAGGAACCAATGCAATGAGCCTCCTCGATAAGAAGATCCCCACAGAGACTGATCAATCACAGGAGAGATTCACAAAATCTCTAGGGGTATCTTGGCCATCGTATCTCAAATTTGAGCTGAGCTGAAGATAAGGAGCCAAAGAAAATGAAGGTCGACGATAAAGTTATTTGCTCTGAAGCCGACCTAGATGGAATAAAGTGTCCACACGATGACCCTATGGTTGTTTCTTTAAATATTGCTAATTATGATGTACATTGAGTCCTAGTCAATAATGAAAGTTTAGTTGATATTTTATTTTATAATACTTTTGTTCATATGAACTTGAGTTCTAAGCTATTGGCAAAGAGAAACACACCTCTGATTAGATTCTCGGATAATACTATCCCCATAGAAGGGACTATTTCATTAACCACGACAACTAGGTGAGCTCCAAAATAGGTGGTTGTCAAAGTAAACTATTTTGTAGTCAGGATCCTATCTGCATACAACATTATCCTAGGTTGGCTTGGACTGCACACTCTCCGAGCTATTATATCGATCTATTTGAAGGAAATATGCAATAGTACAATACATGCAATTTTAAAATTTTTATGCGGTAGAAATAATAAATTAAATAATTTAATCTTAATCACATGTATAAGATCTAATCTTAAACTACCATATCAAGATCTTTGATATAAAAATATATACTTTAGATTTAAAAATAAAAATCACATCAATCTCATCGATGCTGAAATTCTAGATCTAACTATTAGATCTACCATAGAAATCAAAATAAGTTAGAGATCGTTATCAAACAAATTTTGATCTTGATCTTCTCTAGTCTAACAGTTGAAGAGGGTATTCCTCAGATTGCTCATAGCCACACAAAGTTGTCAAACTCTATAAAAAAAATCTACGTGAAGATTAGTACAGATCAGGGGCTCAGAGATGTTAGTCTGCAAATAACTTCGACAGCTGATCTCTTCCTTCTTCTATAAGCATCTTGGATACTTTAAAGTGATAGAAGATCTAGAGGAGGAAGAGAAGAGAAGGAGAAAAGGCTCTAAAAATAAAAAATTCATAAGAGAATTGATCATGGAACGTCCAAGAGAGGAGACCCTTTTTTATAGACTAGGAATTGGGACTTTTCAAGAAAGGGTGCCATGAATCAATGCCAAAACTTCCTTTTGGCATCCCAAAAAATTCCATAAGAATTGTTAGGACAAGGAGAAGGAATTTAGAGTCTCACACACTAAATAATTCTTCAAAAAAAATAAGATAAAAAATAATATGACTACAATAATTTACCATATATGAAAATTCTGTTTTCTAGTCTGCATCTCATCTCTAATTCAGATCACATTCGAATTAGACCAGAGATAATATTATGACTCATCAGCTATTGCTGCTCACCCCTATTAGATCCTCTCTTATGATACCAAAAATCACAATTCAAATCCAATTAGACGTGAAGAAATTGGTATGGATCCAAATGTGGCGCAAAAGATAAGGATAGAGTCCTAGTTTGACTTGGACTCTTCATTTCTAATTCAATTCTAATCCAAATTAAATTTAGATTGAAACCACTGATAGAAATGAATATAATTCAATTAAAAATCTAAATATTTTATCAAATTTTTAATCCAATTAAAAATTAGTCGAGTCCAAATCCTAATTGAATCAGGATCAAATTTCTCTTGTAATCGAATTTGATCATATCAATCCCAATCTGAGTTGAACTGAATCTAATTCAATTAGACTTGTTCCAAAGTTCTTTACTTAATTAAATTGAGTCAATTAGTAATCTAATTACTAATTAATTCTTCATAAATGGTAGAGTCTCAGTCCCAGTGAAACTCTCTCACAGAGTTCTAGTCCGAATAGGACTCTTCACCAGAGTCACAATCTAATTGGACTCTTTAGCCACCATATCTGACCAAATCTTCTAATGCATATGACTCCATAGGTTCGAACCTAAATCAGTAGTATAAAAATAATTTTTTATACTAATCGATGTAACCATCTAGCAATGATGACCTGACGATCGGATAGATCGAAGTATTGTAGAGCAACCTTCTAGAATCTATTGGTATATGGTTACCGTATAATTCATCCCTTTAATCCAAATGCTCAAGATGACGTAGGGTTTAACTGTTAACCCTAATTAAATCGACCACATTATATTTCAATCTTTCAAATCTATCTCATGGATTATCCTTGTCAAAATTTTGCTAAATTGAAATTGATGCATATCTCTTACCAATTCAAAGAGATCAATTCTATCTTGACACACACACTGACTTGATAAGTACTTGACTATACCTAATATCTTTTTATTACTAAATTAAAAACTCAGATGGTCTAATACTAAAATATAGTGAGTTGCTTACAAGTCACCGTGATGGTCTTAGATCAGAGAAACGCTTATACCCATATCCTTCACGAGCTACTCTTGACAGTAGAGTGCTCGGCACATGATCACGTTTGATACGAATGTACTCCTACATTTCTCTGCATGTCATAACAATATCTCCACACTCCTTGGTTAAGAGGACAATCAATTCACATGGCACGCAATGATCTACACTTGATATCGCTATCATCCTAATAATAGTATATTGTTTGGTCGTCAATATTTTTAAGAACTTAACGATAAATCTTTTTTTGTCGATTAATAATAGTCCTAAGAACTTTATTATAACACATAAGTTCAAAGATGATCAATTTATAATAAAAATATCAAATAATTTTTATTAATAAAAATTTATATATAATTTATAAAATAAGTACAATCATCTAATGATTAGCTTTGAAACATATTTTCCAACAACTCCCACTTAGACTAAAGCCAATTGGTGTGGTATTGTATACCCATCTTCAGTTTGTGGTCATTGAACTCCTTGATTTTGAGAGCTTTAGTAAATGGGTCGGTCAAGTTCTCTTTTTCATCGATCTTCTAAAGATCGAGGTCACCTCAATCCACGATCTCTCAGATAAAGTGATAGTGATGCAGAATATATTTGGTGTGCTGATGGGATCTCAACTCTTTGGCTTGAGCAATAGCTCCAGTATTATCACAATGTAACAAAATAGGGCCATCAATGGAGGGTGCCACTTTGAGCTTGCTGATGAACTTTTGCAACCATACAACTTCTTTCGTAGTATCGGATGCTGCGATATACTCTGCTTCACAAATAGAGTCTGCCATAGTATGCTGCTTGAAATTTTTTCAGCAGATTATTTCACTATTTAGGATAAAAATATAATCTGATATACTCTTACTATCGTCATAGTCTGACTGAAAGTTGGAGTCGATGAACCCCACAAGTTTCAAGTCAGTTTTATCATACACAAGTTACTGGTCCTTAGTATTTCTCAAATACTTAAGAATGTCTTTACGACCTTCCAGTGATTTTCTTCTGGATCAGACTGGTATCTACTCACTACCTTTAGTGAGTATGCTGCGTCTGGTCTCATACATATTATAGCATACATAATAGAATCCATTATCGAAGTATATAAAATTTTACTCATACACTCTCTCTCTTGAGGAGTTATCGGATAATCTCCTTTCGAAAAAAAAATTTTTTAGTCTATCGAAAGATAGTCTTTCTTAGAATTCTTCATGCTGAACCGTTTCGGTATAGTATCTATGTATATAGATTTGGAGAGTTCGAGCAGCCTCTTAGATCTATCTCTATAGATCTTTATCTACAGGATATTGGCTGCTTCTCACAGATCCTTCATGGAGAATTGTGACGACAGTCACACTTTTATTCTCTGTAATACAGTGACATCATTCTCAATTAAGAAAATATCATCCACATACAATACAAGAAATATAATTATTAAACTATTTACCCACTTATATATGTAGAGTTCCTCTCTATTCCTAACAAAGCCATACGTTCTGATCACCTTATCAAAATATATGTTCCAACTCTGAGATGCTTGCTTCAATCCATAAATAGATCTGTGAAGCTTACACACGTTGGACTCATCTGTCAATATGAATCCTTCAGGTTGTATCATATACATCTCTTCGTTGAGCTCTCTATTTAGAAAAACTATTTTCACATCTATTTGCTAGACTTCATAGTCCAGATATGCTGCTATCGCAAGCATGATCCGAATAGATTTGAGCATTACTGTAGAAAAAAATATCTCATCATAGCCAATACCATAACACTGATGATAACTCTTGACAACCAAATAGATTTTATAGGTCTTCACCTTTCCATCTGCACCCCTCTTCCTCTTGAAGATCCACTTACACCCTATGGACTTAACCCCTTCAGGTGGGTCAAGTAATGTCCATCATTGACCTTTATAGTCTCTATTTTGGATCTCATGGCTTCAAACCATTTATCAAAATTGGACCTCTACATCACATCCATATAGGTGATCGGTTCTCATCGTTCTCATCGAGTTCGATAGGATCTCGATCTCAAACCAAAAAATCTAAGTATCTGTCCGATTGATGTAGTACTCTATTGGATCGCCTTAAGGATGTTTGTTCATTGGGCTTCAGATTTGATCTCATCAAATCTGGTTCAGACTTAATCATTGGTGTCGGTTCTTCTATCCATCGAACTTCATCAAGCTCAATTTTAGAAGTACTTATTCCTTCACTAAGGAATTCTTTTTCCAAAAAGTTTGCTTTACCTTATTATTGACAAACATCTTTTGTTTAGCAGGCAGATAAAAGTAATATCCCTTTATTTTCTGGAGATACCTTATGAAATTACACTTATCGGACCTAGAACTGATCTTGTCAATTTGTAATCATTTAACATAAATCGAACACCCCCAGACCCTAAAGTAAGAGAGGTTCGACCTATGCCCTGATCATATCTCATATGGTGTCTTACTAACTGACTTGCTGGAAATATTATTAAGCATAAGACAAATTATTTTAAATGCATATCCTCAAAAAGAGATTGACAGAGTTGCAAACCCCATCATAGATCAAACCATGTCCAACAAGGTTTGATTCTTCCTTTCTAAGATGCCATTATGCTGTGGTGTCCCTGGAGAAATCTATTGAAAGAGAATCCTATTCTCTCCTAGATATGTCACAAATTAACTGAAAATATATCCACCTCCTTGGTCAGATCGAAGAATTTTAATACTTTTTCAGTTTATTTCTCTACTCTATTACGAAATTGTTTAAACATTTTAAATGATTCGAACTTGTGTTTCATCAAGTAGACATACTCATATCTAGATAGATCGTCTGTGAACGTAATAAAATATCTATATCCTCCTCTGGCATATGTGCTCAGGGGTCCACATATATCAGTATATATCAGACCTAGCACATCACTCACTCGTTCATCTTTTTCAATAAAAGGTGATTTGATCATCTTTTTAAGCAAACAAGACTCACAGGTAGGTAATGATTTATAATCATCTTTATCAAAAATTTCTTCTTGAGCTAACCTGTTCATTCTGTTTTTGTTGATATGACCAGCCTACAATGCCAAAGGTAGGCATCCGTGACATCATCTATTCTAGAATATTTATTTAAAATATACATTACATTAGGTACAGATACAATATAGATACCATTGTTCAACTGTCTACGTAAAATTGTAACACCATTCAAAATGATATCACAAAATTTTTTTATTGATATTTCATAATTGAAATTGGCCAAAAAGCCTATAGAAATAATATGTAAAAGAAAACTAAGACAATAATGATACTCATCAAGAATAATATAACGAGACTCGAATACAAGCTTAATGATTCCTAAAGCTAGAACTGAAACTGATCTTCCATCTCCAACATTCAGAAATCTCTCACTTTCTCCAAATCTCTTAGTGACCTGAAGATCCTACAACAAATTACAAATATGAATAGGAGTTTCGATATCCAATATCCAGGTCATTGTATCTATAAGAGAGAAGTTATAAGATGTTATCACATAAGTACCTTATCCAGCAACTGATTGCTTCTTCTTCTTTGGCCTGTTCGGATCAAGAGAAGTGATATACTGAGGATAACTTCTCTTTCAATGACCCTGTTTCTTGCAAAAGAAACACTCTGCCTAACTTTAATCAATCTTGAACTTGAGTTTCTAGGACTAATTTCTAGCATCAGGCACCTTCTTATTCTTCTTCTTTTTCTCTTTCTTAAAGGGACGATGACTATCCGAAGATGATCCTCCCATTAGATTCAACATTTTCTTATGGAGCTGGTGATCTTTTTTAAAAGTCTGTAGCAATCCCAACAGATCGTGGTAGTTGACGACAGGCTTCGTCATTCTGAAATGACTGAGAAATGATAGGTAAAACTTGGATAGAGAGTTCAGGATCGCATCCTTCCTCAACTGTTCATGCAAGAAAAAATCGAGTTTGCTCAAATTTTCAATCTGCTCGATCATGTATAATACATGATTGGTAACAGATGCATCCTCTCTCATCCGAGTATTGAAAATGATGTAACTAATCTTGTGTCGCTCAACATCGTCAGGAGTACCAAAAGAATTTCTCAACACTTGAAGTATTTTCTCTGACTGAGCCTCTTCAAACTTCTACCTGAACGCATCATTCATGGAGGCCCGCATGATAAAACGAACCATGGTGAGATCATTAAGCCACTTCAAATAAGTATCTCGAACCACCCTTCGAGTATTAGGAGTAGGCTCTTTAGGTGCCAGATCTGTTATCACATAAAGGATCCACTAGTGCTCTAGAATAATCTTTAACTTTTGATATCAATTATCAAAATTTAGTTCGATAAGCTTCTCACTATCCAACAATGATCAGAGTGATAAGTTTGAGGTCACATCTACACACACAAAAAAAATATAAAGCCTAATTAGCATATGAATTTATTAATCTTAAAGATTTGAACTTTAATCTAAAGATCCTCTCACTATTTTATATGAATTGATAGCCTTTATCTCCAATTCGAAGAATTATCTTAATTCTTTAGCGGGTACTAAAATCCACATAAACTATATATAGGCCCGAGGATGGCTTGATCAATCCATATATAACCTATGGGTAGGTTCTCAATCAATTATTTCTCTAAATAACTTTTAGTATTTAATTTAGCCTCAGATTTTATTTCAGTAGGTGATGAGCTTCCATTGAAAATTTTGGTTAGGTCAAATCATTAACATGAACCTACTCAGTGATTCTATCTAATAAGTGATCAGGTCTGAGGATGGCTCAGTCAACCCAACCAACATCAGATAGTTTAACAGAATCATCATATGATGAATGATAATTCCATCATTCAGAAAGAACATCAAACGGATGGCACCTACAATGTCAATTAAAATAATGGACCCATTATCACTCACCTTAATGGGAGGCTATGATCTAGTTATCACAATAACCAGCTCATTTTAGAACCTAATAATTTAGAAGATTTAATTGATTTAAAGAAGAGAGAAGAGAAGAAAAGATCAATCAGTAGACCATAATCCTCTCACTGACTTTACCAAGTCATTGAATCAGATTAGGTCATGCTGATTGAACTGGCACCTAGATCAGTCACACTAATCAATCTTAATGATATGGGCTAACTCAAATCACTTAGCGATTTAATTAAAATCTAGTTCATCAAATTGGTCAGATAAGTAAGATTGATGGGAGGGTCTGCTAAGCTTGCCTTAGACACCATCAAAATGGTCAGGTAAGCCGCTTCCAATTAAAAACAATCAGTTGAAATATCAAACTTATCTTAGACACTAATTGATTAACTAGTTTTGATTTGACCAACTTAATGATTCAGATTTAACCACTGAGTTATAATCAAGATCCATTTGGTCTAATTAGAGACATAAACTTGACCATCTACAACTATTGTACTAGAGAAATCTTGATTAATCTAATTCAATATTTTGTTAGACTTAATCAATTTTTCTATATAGTCAATCAATTTTTTGATTTTAATCTTAGGTCTAACCCAATTAAAGAGAAGGATCTAATTTGAGCTAACCCATGCCCCATGTTTTATGCAATATCATTAGATCTAAATCATAACTCTAAATCCAATCAGCTTGATACTTAATTCTTAATTAAGTTTCACATCAACAAGGTTAAGGTTTCAAAAATAATTTTTCATGTAAATTTTTTATATCAAATCATAAAATCTTTTAGATCAAATCTAATTTTTTATGATTTTTGAATCAAAACTATTTTGACTAAACAAGATTAGATGTAACTAACTATCTTCGTAAATTGGATCACATACAACAACATCTAAGATTTTAAGATCTAAAATTTTTCAAGAAAGTAAGTTTTTTTTTTTCGCTTTCTTCTTTATGAGACCTCATAGTGGCACCCTTATATGCCATAAGAGCATCTCATTGAATGGGAAGAGAGGATCATGAAATTCTAATGCTCCTATGATCAGACGGCCTAGTGATTACCCAATCTGAGTACTTTGCTATTCAGAACATTTAATCTAAATACATAATAATCAGATCTAAAAAAAACTAATTTAGATCTAATCTAAATTATAAATAATCAGATTTAATGATAAAAAATTAGATTTAAAATCATATTAATTCATATCAAAATAACTTTACTCTAATACCAGTTGAAGAAAATAGGCGGTAGTACAGTATATACAATGTTAAAATTTTTATACAGTGAAAATAATAAATTAAATAATCTAATCCTAATCATATGTATAAGATCTAATCTTAGACTACCATATCAGAATCTTTGATATGAAAATATATACTTTAGATCTAAAAATAAAAATTACATCGATCTCATCGATGCTGAAATTCTAAATCTATCAATTAGATCTACCATAGGAATCAAAATAAGTTAGAGATCATTACCAAATAAGTTTTAATCTTGATCTCCTCTGGTCCAATGATTGGATAGGATGTTCCTCAAGTCACTCATAGCCACACAAAGTTGTCTGACCTCTATAACAAAATTCATGTGAAGACTAGCGTAGATCAGCGGCTCAGAGATGCTAGTCTGCGAACAACTTCGATAGCTGATCTCTTTCTTCTTCTACAAGCATCTTGGATACTTCAAAGTGGTAGAAGATCTAGAGAAGAAAGAGAAAAGGAGGACAAAAGGCTCTAAAAATAAAAAATTCATAAAGAAATTGATCATGGGATGTTTAAGAGAGGAGACCCCTTTTCATAGACTAGGAATTGGGACTTTCCAAGAAGGGGTGCCATGAATCAATGCCAAAATATCCTTTTGTCATCCCAAAAAATTCTATAAAAATTATTAGAATATGAAGAAAAAATTTAAAGTCTCACACACTAAAATATTCTTTAAAAAAAATAAAAAAAAATATAACTCCAATAATATATCATATATGAAAAATTTCTTTCGTAGTCTGCATCTCATCTCTAATTCAAATTGCATTCGAATTAGGCAAGAGATAATATTATGACTCATCAGCTATTGCCACCCAACCTTATTGGATCCTCTCTCATGATGCCAAAAATCACAATCCAAATCCAATTAGGCATGGAGAAATTGGCATGGATCCAAATGTGGTGCAAAAGATAAGGCCTTATTGGATCCTCTCTCATGATGCCAAAAATGACAATCCAAATCCAATTAGACATGGAGAAATTGGCATGGATCCAAATATGGTACAAAAGATAGGGATAGAGTCTTAGTTTGACTTAGACTCTTCATTTCTAATTCAATTCTAATCTAAATCAAATTTAGATTGAAAAATACTGATAGAAATAAATCTAATCTAATCTAAATATCTTATCAAATTCTTAATCTAATTTAGAAATTAGTTGAGTCCAAACTCTGATCAAATCAGGATCAATTTTTTTTTGTAATTGGGTTTAATCATATCAATCTCAATCTGAGTCAAAGTGAATCTAGTTCAATTAGACTTGTTTCAAAATTCTTTACTCAATCAAATTGAGTCAATTAGTAATCTTACTACTAATTAATTCTTCATAAATGGTAGAGTCTCAGTCCCAGTGAAACTCTCTCACAGAGTCCTAGTCTGAGTAGGACTCTTCACCAGAGTTACAATCTAATTGGACTTTTCAGTCATCAGATCTGATCAAATCTTCTAATGCGTATGATCCCATAAGTTTGAGCCTAAACTGGTAGCATAGGAATAACTTTCTATATCAATCGATGTAGCTATCTAGCAATGATGACCCAATGATCGGATAGATCGAAGTATTGTAAAGCAACCTTCTAAAATCTACTGACGTATGATTACCGTATAATTCATCCCTTTGACCTAAATACTCAAGGTGATATAGGGTTTAGCTGTCAACCCTAATTAAGTCGATCACATTATATTTCAACCTTTCAAATCTATCTCATACATTATCCTGATCAAAGTTTTGCTAAATTGAAATACATTGATACATATCTCCTACCAATTCAGAGGAATCAATTTCATCTTCACACACACACCGACTTGATAAATACTTGACTACACCCAGTATCCTTTCATTATTAAATTAAAAACTCAGATGATCTGGTACTAAAGTATAATGAGTTGCTTACAAGTCACTGTGGTGATCTCAGATCAAAGAGACACTTACACCCATATCCTTCACGAGCTACTCTTAACAGCAAAGTGCTCAGTACATGGTCACATTCGATGCAAATGTACTTCTACATTCCATCTGTATGCCATAACAGTGTCTCCACACTCTTTGGTTAAGAGGACAACCAACTCATATGGTACACAATGTTCTACACTTGATATCACCATCGTCTTAGTAATAGCATATCATTTGATTGCGAATATTTTTAAGGACTTAATGACAAATCCTTTTTTGTCAATTAATAATAGTCCTAGAAACTTCATTACAACACAAGAGTTCAAAGATGGTCAATTTGTAATAAAAATATCAAATATTTTTTATTAATAAAAATTTATATATAATTTACAAAATGAGCACAATCGTCTAATGATTGATTTTGGGACATATTTTCAACACTACCATCTGATGGTAAAATTTTCTACTCCACATAGAGTTGGTGAGCTTTAAGGAAATCGACAGCCCATGAAAGATTGCTATATGGCGACTTTGCATGAGGCGGCACCTACGGAGCAGTCAATGGATGAGCTGGATGTATGGGGTGAGCTGATCGAACAAAGAGATCATCCAATAGAAGATCTTGTCCCAGTAACGATAGATGAGGATCCGAGCAAGGTGGTGAAGATCGACTCAAACTTATGTGAACAGAATCATCAACACCTCATCTCCTTCTTACATGCCAATGCAGATATATTTGCTTGGTCGACCTTTGATATGCCCGACATCGATCTGAAGATCATAGTTCACTGACTCAATGTGCATCTAAAACATTGCTCGATCAGACAAAAGAAGCATACCTTTGCTCTCGAGTGATAAAGGGCTATTCAAGAAGAGGTGGACAAGATTTTAAACGTAGGATTTATGAGAGAAGTCTACTATCCAGAATGGTTGGCTAACATCGTCCTGATTAAAAAAGCTAATAGAAAATGATGGGCTTGCATTGACTACACCGACTTTAATAAGACACGCCCACAGGATAGCTATCCACTACCTCGCATTAATCAACTAGTGGATGCGACATCGGGGCATCAGCTTTTATCATTCATGGATGCATTCTCTGAAAATAATCAGATTCGGATGGCTTCTGAGGATGAGGAAAAGACCTCTTTTGTTACTGACTAGCTAGGGTCTTTTTTGCCACAGGATCATGCCGTTCGGCCTAAAAAATCTAGGTGCAACCTACCAACAACTTGTCAACAAGATCTTCAAAGAGTGGATCGACAAAAATATGAAGGTGTACGTTGATGACATGCTTGTAAAAAGTAGAGCTACCGAGCATCATATTATCGATCTTGAGGAGATGTTCACTATGCTGCTACGCTTTCAAATGAAACTTAACCCCAGCAAGTGTGCATTTAGCATCACCTCAGACAAATTCCTCGGCTTCATGATATCTCAACGAGGGATTGAAGCAAATCCAAAAAAAAATTCAAGCTCTCCCAAAAATGAAGCCTCTAAGGATGATCAAAGAAGTACAATGCCTAACCAAAAGAATCACAGCCCTGAATAGATTCTTCTCAAGGTCGATTGAAAGGAATCTTCCTTTCTTCAAAGCTCTTAAATAGGTGAAGAACTTCTAATGGTCGAATGATTGCCAAGCTACATTTGATGTCCTAAAATGGTACCTCAGCTCACCTCCCCTCCTTAGCAAGTCTGAACCTAGAGAAGTGCTATATTTGTACCTTGCCATCTCATCCTCGATGATCAGCTCAGTTCTCATCCAATAAGAGGCCAAGGTGCAGAAGTTATCCTCACCGACCAGCACAATAGATCAATACTTTATCAATCCAACACTTTAAGGCGACTAGCTAAGTGGACCATTG
Organism: Elaeis guineensis; assembly: GCF_000442705.2. Lineage (NCBI taxonomy): Eukaryota > Viridiplantae > Streptophyta > Magnoliopsida > Arecales > Arecaceae > Elaeis > Elaeis guineensis. The sequence goes on from NC_025994.2 coordinate 78,767,828, forward strand.
AGCTAGGAGAATTTGACATCAAATATTTACCTCGACCATCCCTCAAAGCTCAAGCATTGGCCGATTTCATTCTGGAATGCACCATCCTAGATGACAAATAGAACAATAGGGAGGTAGCTCTGATGATCGACGAATGCTGGGTTCTCCATGTAGATGGCTCCTTAAACACCATGGATTTGGGAGCAAGGTTGATCTTAAGAAGCCCAGATGGAGTGGTCACAGAGTACGCCTTGCACTTTGAATTTTTTGCTTCCAATAATGAAGCGGAATATGAGGCACTGGTGACCAGGTTAAGAGTGGTGAAGGATCTGGGGGTTTGGCACCTCAGGGTTTACGGTGATTCATAGCTCATCGTTGGCCAAGTTCAGAGAGAATATGAAGCTCGAAAGCCAAACATAATAAAGTATCTATAAAAGGTCAAAGATCTTGCTTCTAACTTCACCACCATGAGTATCCAACAAATATCGAGGGGCAGAGATTGTGCAAGCCAATCTTCTCTCAAAACTCGCAATAGTAGATGCGAGCTGACCTAAAAAGAAACTCCTATCTTAAAACCCTTGAAAAGCCAAGCATTGAAGAGCCCACCATGATGCAAACAGATCCTGAGCCAAGCTAGATAGATCCTATTTTACACTATTTGTAGGGTGGGGTGTTTCCTGTCGATCGAGATGAAGCCAAGCAGATAAGGCACCTTGTACCCTAATACCTCGTCTATGATGGAAGACAATACAAAAGGTCCTTTACCCTACCCTTACTCCGATGCCTCCATCCCTCAAAAGTTGAATATGCCGTACGAGAAGTCCATGAGAGGATTTGTGACAATCACTTGGGGGCAAGATCCTTGCTCATAAGGTGCTATGGCAGGGATACTTTTGGCCGACCATGCAAAAAGATGCTGCTGACCTAAGGAATTGATGCGATCAGTGCTAGAGAACTTCAAATATTCAATGTCGACCTTCAACCCCTCTAGCTCTGATCACCACATCTTGGCCCTTCTTTCAATGGGGAATGGACATCCTCGGATCTTTCCCCATCGTGGTGGTGTAGAAGAAACTCTTACTTATCACGATTGACTACTTCATCAAATGGATAGAAGCGAAAGTGCTAGCGACTACCACCATGATGAAAGTCTATAATTTTGTATGGAAGTCAATCATCTACCATTTTGACTTACTACAGGCTATCATCACTGATAATGGGCATCAGTTCGATAATCTGAAATTCATAAAATTCTGCAATGGACTATGCATCTCCCACAAGCTGACCTTGATAGCTCATCCTCAAAGCAATTGCAAAGCCAAGGTCATGAATAGAACTTTGCTACAAGAATTAAAGGCTTGGTTAGATCAGGCTAAAGAATTATTGGTCGAAGAGCTATATCATGTACTCTAGGTGTATCGAACAACCCGGTGAGTTTCCACAGGAGAGACTCCCTTCAAGCTAGCTTTCTAAATTGAAGCCATCATATCTCTTGAAATTGGCACACCCACACTATGGATGGAGTTTGAGACAGATAGCAATTCCATTGGACTGAGAGCAAACCTAAATTTACTGGAAGATATCTGAGAGAGAGAGCAAATTTGGATGGCCAACTATCAATAGTGAGTAGACCGGTACTACAACTCTTGAGTCAAGAGAAAATCATTCATAGCTGGATAATTAGTTCTCTGTTGAGCTGAAATATCTCATTCGAATGAATGATCGAAGCTTACACTGAATTGAAAAGGCCCATACCATATCATTGAAATAGTTCGCTCGGAAGTCTACCGCCTTTGTCAACTTGATGGAACTCTGATCCTCTGGATCTGAAATACCAACAATTTACGTATCTTCCACCCTTGAATTATAATTTTTTATTAAATAATAAAGAATTTTTTTATGAAACTATATTTTCTCCAAACATACATTCTTTGTCTACAAACGAGGTGTAGAACATGCTCCCCATGATCTCCATGCAGGTCTCCAGCTCGTGCGCTCCTCGACCATGGTTGAGGAACAGTATGCATCCCCATGCTACTCTCTAGCTTACATGCTCCTCGATCATGGTTGAGGAGCGATATGTATCTTCATATTGCTCTCCATTCGTGCACTCCTCGGCCATGATCGAGGAGCGGTACATATCTCCATACTGCTCTCTGACTCGTGCGCTCTTCGGCCATGATCGAGGAGTGGTATGCATCTCCATATTGCTCTCCTGCTTGTGCACTCCTCGACCACAATCGAGGAGCGGTATGCATCTCCATGTTGCTCTCCATCCATGTGTTCCTTAGCTATGACCGAGGAGCAGTATGCATCTCCATGCTACTCTCTGGCTCATGCTCTTCTCAACCATGGCCAAGGAGCGGTGTGCATCTTCATGCCATTTTTCCAACACATGCTCTTCAACCATGATTGAGGATCGAAATGTGTTCTCTATGCGGCTCTCCAAACATGCACTCCTCGACTATGATCAAGGATCAAAATATATTCTCCATGTGGCTCTCCAAACACTTGCTCCTCAGCCATGATCGAGGATCAGGATGTGTTCTTTATATGGCTCTCGATTGTGCAATCCTCGACCATGATCGAGGATCGATATACATCTCCATACAAACTTCCCAACCTCCATTTAATCTTCATATTCTTCTCAGATACAATCGAGGAATGAGCATCCCTATTCTGACCTTTCTCCTATCGAGCTACAATAGCACCCAAAAATGATTGATTCCTACCCCTCGGTGCCAAGAAAATGACTCAAAATAGATGAATGGCCTCTGTGGTATTTAACATAGGTCAGATATTGAACTATATCACAATAAAGTGGCTGATCTATGGGCCTTGTGGACACAGTGATTAAGAAAAAAAAACTTTCATTAAAGAGACTTTTTACAAAGATGGTTGGTCCATTACAAAATACCTCGGTCCACACCGAGGTTGACAAAAGAAACCAACCAAATATTAAGCTCGGACATGCCTGAGCTGAGATATAAAAAGAGAAAAGACTCAAGCCCCCTTTAGGGGGTAGGAGATTTGTCAGCCTCGATGTGGTCAGAGAAGACAATGATGGTCAGGGGTGGAGCTAGCATCGACTCTTTGGCCGCCCGATCTTCCCACTTTGGACTAAAGAGGTCTTCGACAAATAGGCCCTCGTCTCTGACCTCACAACTTCTTCCTCACTGTCTAACTTCAGAAGGCTGAGGTCGAGATCAAGAAACTAATTTCTAATCTTCTCCTTGAAGTCCTCAGCCCCCTACACATATGAAAGTGAGGCAAATTCTGACTTAATGGTCAAGAGTTCGACTGAAGATTTGAAAGCTTAGATCGATGCTCGACAAATGGCAACCTCCAATTGGCTAGAATGTGGCTCCCATAGATTCGAGAAATCAATAGTTCAGATTTGAAGATGGTTCATCTCCGTTAGTTCGACGAGATCAGATCATTCTCAATCTCGGACTGGTACTCTTTTCGACCGACCTATGCATAGCTTGATCTTGAGAGTGGGGGAATCTATTGTGAATCTATAACTCAACCTTGGCTTAGACATCCTTAGGTCCGATCGATCAAGCTATAAGGTGATGGATGCCTGACAGATATGCAGATGTGACAGATAGGCTATCAGGCACCCCATTAGCAATAGTTCTCAATTCTTCAATCTCGAACGGTCTATTCTAGATCATCCTCAGCGAACCTATTCCAAATCAAATGAAGGTCAATAAGCACTCCACAATCTCCATAACCTAAACTTCTAACAACCCATAATAGCTCATACATAACCGACCTATTTTAACCAGCAAGAGGATAAGTGCCTGCTCCATGGACTCCAGTACCTCAACCATGAATGATCGATTATAGCTTGATCGTGGCCGACCTAATCTCTTCACCAGTTCTGTCCCTCCTTCCAATTAGAAAAGTCAGGATAGAGTAGAACTCCTCCACGATCAAATCTTCCATAAAAGAAAAATATCCTCTTCAAATTAATCTGTGCAATAGTTTCAAAAATCATTAAGACTCTGAGACGGATATGACTCAAACTCCTCTCCTATAAATTAAGGCTCTAAGATCCTGCAAGATATGTAATTGACTCCTTACTCTCTCCTCTCATCATTCTTCAATCTCTTAACTTAAGTGTCGGAAGGTCTTCACCAGAGAATGCCACCTCCGATGAGGACTTGTTCTATAGGTGTTTAGACAAAGCTCCAACTATGATTTTACCTCGGCCACATCAACCTCAACGACCGACTTCAGGTGGAGGGATTGGCGGCAATAGTAACCTTTTTCAAAGAGCACTAAGTTCCCCTACAGTACATCTTTTGTACCTTGAGAGGAGGCTTGGTTCTGCTCAAACCTATTGGGTTTTGGATTTTAGAGCATGCTAAATTAGAGAAAATTAGGCTCTAAAATAAGAATGAGAATGAGTGACTTTCATTCCAACAAAAAATTATTGATTGAGCTAGATCCACCATATAATTTTTGTATCAATTCAACCGATGATTAATGCATTAACGAAGGAAAAAAAGGCCCATAAAAATTGATGACAAAAAAAATTCAAAAATGAGTGGAAACTTTTGACTGTAAAATATCAAAGTTAGAGAACATGAATTGTGATCAAAACCCACTTGTGGCAGACCAGAGGAGGAGAGGGGAAAAGAGGAGAAAGAGAGGTGAAGGGATATCAAATGGAGGCATGGAGCTCATCAACAGAGAGGAGAGGGAGACTAGGAAGTCCAAGGTGGAGAAAGAGACTGCATAGAAGGTATAGCAAAGGTTGTTGTGCGAGCAATAGAGTTCGAGGAAGGCCGAAGAATCGATAAGGAGAGAAAAGTGGGAGCAAAAGATAGAAGAACCCTAGACAAACACCACAGAAGGAGATCGTCGAGGAGGGAAGAGATGGGGAATGAGGCAACAATGTGGTGGTGGTGGAGGATGATTAGAAGTGTTGGTTTTTCGAAGGTAGTTTGGCCATCTCATGGCAGAGGTTCGAGAGATAGGACTTCATGAGTCAAGAGAAGGTTCAAGAGTTGGTGATAGCGGAGATTTTTCTTTTTCCCCCATCGATTTCCATCATGAATTTTTTCCTCTGTCAATGCCTTTAGATGGAAAAATTATTGCCTAGGGGTGGTCTAGGTAGACCACCCAGATCCCACAGTGAATAACACACCACATCAACCTTTGTATTTCATGAATTCTTGATTGAGTGCTATCCACCGTGCATGGCTCCAAGATGTGCGTTGGTCTAGCTGGGCATGGTCCAGGCAATAATTTCGCCTTTAGATGTGCCGATCATTGGTAGAAATGGTCCCAAAATGATGTGGCAGAACTGGTTCATCCAATAATTTTTCCATTCAACTACGGCAATGCTCTAATCCCTTAAATCCAATACCTACCCTCCTCCATGATTCAAGTTCCATTCTAATTTTGGTTCAGATTTTAGGATTCAAATTCCATGCTGATTCTGGTTCTAAATCTAATCACATACCAAATATTTGGAGAGATATGATCATTCTGATTTTCATTCTAATATGTTCCGATTATGATTCCATCATGAATCAAATGCATGTCAGTATTTTGACTAGAGTTATGGCTTATTACATACCCAAAATCCAAAAGCTTAAGTTACCAACCTTAATGTAAGTACGTACTTCACATGGCCTCCACCACTCCTCCAGTCCTATCACTACTTAGATTTGAATACCTCTGGGATGTTATTCTCAAAGTTCCAAGCTTTTGGCGACATGCGGCCCAAACCTCACTATATAGATATACCAGCACTCAACCCCCACATTGCGGGGGTTTAATTGATAATAATAACAAGATTTTTTTATGCTATTAATATTAGTAAGTCCAAAATCAAGAATGATATAAGATAGATTTGTAGAATACATTCTACAAGCATCAAAATGACATAAAGAGGAAAACTCTATTTTTCTGAATTTTATCTTAACAACTCTAACACATGAGTTTACAGTATAAAAAATAGCAGAGAGAAATTTGGACTCTTAAAAAAAAATCAGAGAGATTATGAAAAGAATGAAACAGACTTTGATCTATGATAACTTTTGAAGTAGTAAACATTACACACTTCAAACAAAAAGAACAATCTTTAATATGAAATTTACAATAGGCTGAAAAGAAATTTTGTCAAAGAAAAAAAAATTGTAGAGTTGATACATCAACATGGTTTCAATTCTGCAGTGTCGTCTATTGTTAATACATTATTAACAAAAAACATATCTAACTGCCTGTGCTTTTGCAAAACATGACATTTCTCTCTTCACAATGGGTCACCATCTTATGCAAAAGATATTGCCTTTTCAAGAGTAGCAAAAAGAATGTAATAGGCAAGTAAAAGTCCAAATCATTGTCATGAGAACCACACCCTGCAAATTGAAAATTTTATAGCAATAGAAGAATCCTTTAGACCAAAACTTCTCAAACCCTACAACATGTCATGCTTCTACCAAGATTAAGCTCTCAAAACCTCTCAAGACCAACTCACACCCCCATAACTCCCATAAAAAATCCCATATGCTTGAGACTTGAGAAAAAAAACCCAATCGAAACCTAAGAAACCCATCTAATCTCTCTCAAGTGCTCATTTCCCACATATCTCTAAAGGAGTTAATGAAATGAAAAGAAAAAGAAGCGAAAAGAAAAAAAATGATCATCTATGTGGGGGAAAGGTCTAACCCTTATTTTTTTCTATCATTCCTTCATTTTAACATGCTTTTACCAAGATTAAGCTCTCAAAACCTCCCAAGACCAACTCATGCTGCCACAACTCATAGAAAATCCCATATGCTTGAGAAAAAAAACTAATCAGAACCTAAGAAACCCCTATAATCTCTCTCAAGTGCTCTCCTCTCCCATAGATCTTTGAAAAAGATAATGAAAAGAAAAGAAAATTATCATCTCATTTCGCTCTTCTGACAACCACAACATCCTTCAATTCTTTGTATAATCCCAATAAAGAATCTTTTTCACAAAACTTCATGATGCACCAAAGGATAAAATTTGAAAATTTTTATATTTTATAGAAGCCAATTGTTAGAAGCTAATAATGTATAACCATGTGCATTAATGGATCATATCAAATGCATGGGTTTATTCTGACCAGATTAAGATGAAATTAGGTAAAGTCTGATATGTCAAAAATTACCATATTTTTATCATGCCAATAAAAATAACTAGAAAACAGAAAGAGGAGCATAAATACACTATGGCAGGAACATTGGCTGACAATACATCAAGCTAATATATGCATGCACCAAAATTGATGCAACATCACATGACTCCATAATGTAGATTATCCTAAATGACAAAAACATGCAGAATGACAACAATCATGAATGAACATCCTCCTTATTTTTTTGGTTGCAAACATCCTCTCTATCTACTCCATGCTATCTGTCACTTAGGCTTAAAAAAAAAAAGGAGAAATTCTTTGTGCACCGTGTGTGGTGCTGAACATGCACACCGTGAGCAGTGATAGGCTCATGCATGGGGCCGGGCAGTGCATGGAAAAAAAATTTTCACCAGCCCCTGTGTGAGCCAATCACCACATGCGGTGCATGCATTCGAGGACCGTGCATGGTGCATAAAATTTTTTTCAAAAAAAGTCATGCAGAGACCTAACCAGTCATACATAAGAATCATATGTCTCAACAAACAAACCTAATGTAAAATTAGAATTTTCTCCAAGCCACTTCTATAGGTTTTTCACCCACTTCTCTGATTGGAAATACAAAATGAAAGTGGAAAGTTACCATGACAAAATGGGTTTGGTTCTAAATATTTGTCCTAATTATTCTTAAGCTTTCTTTTACCAAGAAATAACTACCAGGTTACTGATTCATTTTCAACTGCCTGACAAAGTAACCTTCATCCAGCTGGTTATGTCACGGCCCAACCCACAGGGCTCTTGGGCCTAGCAAACCCTAGAGAGCCCAAAAAAAAAAAAGGGAAGCCCAATGGGAGGAGGAGGAAGACTCCTAACCCAAGTCTTCTTCCTCTCTGACTCTGGTAAAATCGGACCCATGGAGTCTGGCTAGGGTTAGAAAATCTCCCCTATAAAATCCCCTTCCCCTCCCTTAGGTCTTGACAACAGAATTTTGGAGAGATTTTTAGAAATTGGAAGGATTTCCAAGGGGGTGTCCGCGGGCTATTGAACGGGAAGAGAGGAGTCGCCAGAGTTCTCCTCGACCGTCGGAGTGAGGTAAGCTCCTTCCCTGATCTTCTTCTTTTTCTAGGTACCCTCCTTCACTAACGAGCGATGGCAAGCCGTCAGATTTAAGAGGAATAGGGCCATCCTTGTTTTCATTTTCTCTTCTCCATTTGCTGCTGGCCACGTTGTTGGGGCTGTCGTCAAGGTTGTGGATGTACCACCGTCGAATGCTATTGAGGGGGTGGCCGGAGTCAGCCTACCTTGGCACGTGAGGGGGAGAGAAGATGGGGGAGATCAGTTCCCCTACCTTGGATGAGAAGAAAGGAGTGGAGGTTCTTCTCTCTCTCTTTTCAAAAAAAAATAAAAATATAAAAATAAAAATATAAAATAAAATAAAATCAAAATCAATCAAATAATTAATAAAATGAATAATAAATAAATTAAATAATTAATTAATCAATCTATTAGGTGGTTAGAGGAATAAAAAAATTATGGGGACATGGGTGAGGATCCCGATAAACCCCAATAGAAGATTTTTTTTAAGAAATTAATTTGATTAAATTGATTTATTTTATAATATTAATTTAATAAGAGAATAATCTAACAGACAGGAGAGCAACGAGTAGGATTTTGATATTCAGACCATGAGGCAGTGAGTCTGAGTTACCACTAATTGAGGTAATAATCCTTGTACATGATCATCACTATATGTATGCTATGTTACCGTTGTATTGCACCATTGATTTTGCATTATTGAATTTGTGATCGATGAATTTGCTTTGCTTGAAATATCATTATTTGCCTACGTAATTTTTAAGCATGAGTATGTTATGTCAATATGAAATTATCCATGATTTATGGCATAATTGTATGGATATGACTTATCTAATTTGGTCGCACTGTAAATCAAAATTGATTTGATGAAATCAATATATAATAATTAAATAAAAAAGATATAGTTTGGATTAGTCTTGTCTTGTGAGACAGTCCCTACAGGCTTATATGTGGATCAGCCGACCAGGAGCTCATACTTGGGACAGCCCGTCAAGAGCTCATGTCTGGGACAGCCCCTCATGAGCTTTCGTACGTAGGACAGTCGGACAAGAGCTCATGCTTGGGACAGTCTTGAAAGATTAATAAGTGAAAATTTGATCAGATGGAGACTGAGGCATGGTCTGAGTTAGTCTAAAACCGAAAAGGATAAAAGATTATCAAACTAAGGTTGTGGAAAGATGAAACAAATATCAAGATCGTGTAATTTAATGTTGAATTAAGACCTCACTTAATGGTATATTATGATCTATATTTATTAAATGCAAGTTTTTGCCAGTATTCGAGTTATCTTATATATATGAGTCTTCATAAAATTATATTGGTATTAAAATATTTTTTTTACTTTATCTATTAGTCTAACGTACATATGCAGTGATTCTTACTAAGCTGGAGAAGCTCATATTTTTTAATTTTTTTTTTTCAGAACCATGGGATGCTTAGTTCGGATGGGTTGGGTGAGAGCAAACAAGAACTGGAGCTTTTAGTAGTTTAGCTAGTTTAAATTCTCTGATACTAATGAATATTTGAATGACTGTATTTGAACTAAATTTATTATTTGATTTGGAGTTGTGACTCAGTTGATTTGTTTAGTATTTATTTGATTATTTAAAATTTTTGAATTTATAATTATTTAAGCCTTACATGATCTCTAGGCACTGCTCTAGGGATTGTGTGGCCGTGTCACGTGGCCAACCTGGGTGCTGGGTTCGGGGCGTGACAGAGTGGTATTAGAGCATAGGTTTTAGGAATCTTAGAGTTTACTTCAGAGAGAGTGTATATAGATAGACTTTTAGATTGGAATAAACTGATATGAGGCACATTCTTAACACATGCATAAACAAAATCTTGACTTAAGTGAAACTGTTTAGGTTGATATGGCACGAGGGACTGAACATGGGCATAATCGAAGACCTACTTGATTTGCTGATGGCTCTAATACTTAGGAGCCTGCTATGCAGTAAGAAAATATCCCACCCTCACCGATTAATGATGCACCTCAATAAGAACATCCTATCGAGCCCGCTGAAGTCACTCTTGGGATAAAAATCCTGGGTGAACCTGAAATTCAATCTGGAGAACAAGTTACGGTAGCCCAATTAATGCAAGTATTGGTTCAACAACAAGTTGCTGCAAGGAAAGATATGAGAAGGATATTGGAGGTACAGTAGGGACAACAATAGTAGATCATACAACAACTATTTCAAGAGCGACAATCCCAGCAGGAACAAGAAGCTGGAAACCAATAAGAGAGTCAAATCAATTTGTTAGACTTCAAGAAATATGCACCACCGGCATTCATAGGAACCTCAAATCCTATGGAAGCTGAAAGTTGGCTAAAAGCAATAGAGAAAGTTTTTCATGCTCTGAGATGTCCTGTTGAGGAAAAGATCACTTTTTCCACTTCATATTGCAAGATGAGGCAGTCAATTGGTGGGAGATAAAGATCAAAAAGATGGGACCAAATGATGTTCCTTTTACTTGAGAAGAATTCAAAAAGATCTTTTATGAGAGATATTTTTTTTCAGAGTGTCCGACTTCAAAAGTTCCAAGAGTTCGATCGGCTGGTACAGGACCACATGATAGTTGCTCAATATATGGTCAAATTTGAAGAATTATCGAGATATGCCCCTGTACTGATAGCTGAGGAAAATATTCGAGCCAGAAAATTTAAGAATAAACTAAGAGATCGAATCCAATAATTAGTGACTATGTTTGAGTAGTCCACTTATAAAGAAGTTGTAAACAAATGTCTAATAATAGAAAAAGGACTCAATGATGCCTAAGCAACAAGAGAGAAAAGTATGAAGAAAAAGGGCCGAGTAAATGATTTTCAAGGTCAAAGTAACAGAGCTTTCAAACCAAAGATCCCAAAATCAAATCAGACTACCACTGAAGGTAAAGTACAATCTCAAGGAAGCATTATATGTTACAGATGTGGAGGACTCCATCTTAAACAAGATTGCACATGGCCCGGAGGACAATGTTACAAATGTGGATGAGATGGCTATAAAGCAATTGTATGTCGCAATGGAGGGGAATCTCAGAGATAGGAGATGCCTCAAAATTTTTAGAATATCCCCACAAATTGGGCACCTCAAGATGTACAAAAATAAGATGGGGGATAACAAAAACCAAGGATCCAAGGACGAGTCTATGCACTTACACAATAGGATGCTAATGCTTCTAACTCAGTGGTGACAGGTACTGAATTGATCTCTAATTCTTTTTAGTATACATATCATGAAATATTATATGATTCGATATATAAATGGACACATAGCCATGGATGATGAACGTATAGTATGTAATTATCTGATAGGTATGATTAAAATATCATCCAACAATTTCTATGCTCTGTTTGATCCTGGAGCTATCCACTCTTTTATATCAACTAGTTTTACTAAGAAGATCAATGAGTTGTCTCGTGTACCTTTAGAAAATGATCTCTGTGTCTTTACGCCAAGTGGAGAGGTGATCTTGGTTAATTCAGTTTGTAAAGATTGTATCCTAAGTATTGAGGATAGAGAGATGAAAGCAGACTTATTAGTCCTAGAGATGAAGGATTTTGATTTAATTTTGAGGATGGATTGGTTAGCATCATATCATGCTACAGTTGATTGCTTCAAAAAGATAATAAGGTTTCAAATTCTAGATTAGTCAGCGTTTAATTTTGTGAGTAATAAACTCTTCTTCCACCAAAAGTTTATCTCAGCTATCTATGCCAAGAGACTTCTTAGAAGAGAATGTGAAGGATTTCTAGCCACTATAGTAGATGCTCAGGATAAGAAGCTCAAGTTAGAGGATATCTCTTTTGTGAAAGAATTTTTTGATATATTTTCAGATGACCTACTCGGATTGCCTCCTAATCAAGAGATTGAGTTTTTTATTGACTTGATTCCTAGCACTAGTCCAATTTTTAAAGCTCCTTATCGAATGGCTCCAGTAGAACTGAAAGAATTACAAAAGCAACTATAAGAACTGTTGGATAAAGGATTCATTAGACCTAGTGTATCACCTTGGGGAGCTCCGGTGCTATTTGTAAAAAAAAAATGGTAGTCTTCGACTTTGCATAGACTATCGAGAATTAAATAAGGTAATAGTGTGAAATAGATATCCTTTATCAAGAATCGATGATTTGTTTGATCAATTGCAAGGGGCACAGGTCTTCTCAAAAATTAATCTTCGTTCCGACTACCATCAGTTGAAGATACAGCCTGGAGATATATCAAAAATGGGCTTCTAGACTAGATATGGGTATTATGAGTTTTTAGGCATGCCTTTTGGTCTGACCAATGCACCTACAGCCTTCATGGATCTCATGAATCGAGTGTTTGCACCATACTTGGATTGATTTATAGTTGTATTTATTGATGATATTTTGATCTACTCAAAGAGCTCGCTTGAGCATGAAGAGCATCTGAGAATAGTATTGCAAACTCTTAGGAGGAAGAAACTATATGCGAAACTACCAAAGTGTGAGTTTTGGTTGGATAGTGTTACTTTTCTTGGGCATGCATCTCCAAGGATGGTGTTTCGATTGACCCAAAGAAAGTGGAGGCAGTAGTTGAGTGGAGCTGACCTATCAATGTATCGGAGGTGCGTAGCTTTTTGGGGATGGCTAGCTACTACCGAAGGTTTATGAAAGGTTTCTCTCGTATTGCTATGCTCCTATCCTATTTAACATAGAAATGAGTAAAGTTTGAATGGACAGATGAATGTGAGCAAAGCTTTCAAAAGTTAAAAAGATGACTAGTGACTGCTCTTATTCTAACTATTCCATTCAGGATGGAAGGTTTCACTATCTATAGTGATGCTTCTCGTAAGAGTCTTGATTGTGTTCTGATGTAAAAGAGAAAGATGATAGCTTATGCCTCTTGACAATTGAAGTCATACGAGCAAAATTATCCTACACATGACTTAGAGTTAGCAGTGGTGATTTTTGCTTTAAAAATATGGAGGCATTATTTATATGGAGAGCATTGCGAGATTTTTACGGATCACAAAAGTTTAAAGTACATCTTTACTCAGAAGGAGTTAAACTTGAGGCAAAGAAGATGGTTGGAGCTATTAAAGGACTATGACTTAACAATAAGTTATCATCCAGGAAAGGCGAATATTGTAGCTGATGCTTTAAGTAAAAAATTCTATGGTGAATTGGTCACTTTGATTACCTCACAAAAGTCTATGTTGCTAGATTTGGAGAGATCAAAAATTGAAATATGACTACATGATTCACAAGTTTAACTTGCAAATCTTGTAGTGCACCCTACCCTAATTGAAAGGATTAAGTCAGCTCAAAAAGAGGATTCGAAGCTACAAAAGGTTAGAGTAGTAATAGAATCCGGTATACAAATAGAATTTTGGATACATATGGAAGGTTCGTTGAGATTTGGTAGCAAGCTATGTGTTCCAAAGATTCCAGAGTTAAGGGACAAGATCCTGGAGGAGGCTCACAGTTCAACTTACACCATGCACCCTGGAAGCACTAAAATGTATCAAGATTTAAAAGAAAACTTTTGGTGGTCTGGCATGAAAAGAGATATTGCACAATTTGTAGCCCAATGTTTGGTATGTCAATAAGTAAAAGCCGAACATCAAAGACTAGCAAGACCATTGCAGTCTCTTCTTATTCCTCAGTGAAAATGGGAGCATATTACTATGGATTTCATAACTGGGTTACCTAAAATACTTCGAAATAATAATGTTGTATCGGTAATTATGGATTGATTGATGAAATCAGCTCATTTTTTACCCTTCTGTGTTGGTCTCTCTTTGGAAAGATTGGCAGGCTTGTATGTAGAGCAGATAGTGAGACTGCATGGGGTACCAGTTACTATTGTGTCAGATCGAGATAGTAGATTGGTATCATAATTTTGGAAGAGTCTTCATAAAGCCCTTGGTACCAAGTTAAATTTCAGTACAGCATTTCATCCTCAAACTGACGGACAATCAGAATGAACCACTTAAATCCTAGAAGATATGTTGAGGGCTTGTGTCCTGGACCGAGGCGGTGCATGGGATAATCACTTATCATTGGTTGAATTTGCTTATAATAATAGTTACCAAGCAAGTATCCATATGGCTCCTTTTGAGGCATTATATGGAAGCAAGTATAGATCCCCTATCTGTTGGGATGATGTGGGAGAAAGAAAGTTGTTAGGATCAGAAATAGTGCAACAGACTGTGGATAAAGTACATATGATCCAGGAATGGCTTCATACAGCTCAGAGCAGACAAAAGAGTTATGCTGATAACAGAAGAAGGGAGCTGAAATTTTAAGTGGGTGATCATATTTTTTTGAGAGTTTCTCCTACTAAAGGTGTAATGAGATTTGGAGATCGTGGTAAGTTGAGTCTAAGGTATATTAGTCTTGAAATTTTAGACAGAATTGGAGATGTTGCATATCGGTTAGTGCTACCGCCGACTTTATCTGGTGTACATAATGTGTTTCATATATCAATATTGAGAAAGTATATTCCAGACCCAAGTCATGTGGTGAATTATGAACCCTTGCATCTCCAAAAAGATCTGACTTATGAAGAATATCCAGTGCAGATTGTTGATAGGAAGGGTCAGGTGTTGCGATATCGAACTATCCCTTATGTGAAGATTCAATGGAGCAACCATAGTGAGAGGGAGGCTACATGGGAACTCGAAGTAGAAATGAAGGTCAAGTATCCACAGCTCTTCAAAAACTCAGGTATGTAAATTTCGAAGATGAAATTATTTTAAGGAGGAAAGAATGTCACGGCCCAGCCCATAGGGCTCTTGGGCCTGGCAAACCCTAGAGAGCCCAAAAAAAAAAAGGAGAAGCCCGACAAGAGGAGGAAGACTCCTAACCAGAGTCTTCTTCCTCTCCGACTTCGATGAAATCGAACCCATGGAGTCCACCTAGGGTTAGAAAATCTCCCCTATAAAACCTCCTTCCCCTCCCTTAGGTCTCTACAACAGAAGTTTGGAGAGATTTTTAGAATTTGGAAGGATTTCCAAGGGGGTGTCCGTGGGCTATTGAATGGGAAGAGAGGAGTCGCTGGAGTTCCTCTCGATCATCGGAGCATGGTAAGCTTTTTTTCTTGATCTTCTTCTTTTCCTGGATACCCTCCTTTATCAACAAGCGACAGCAAGCCATCAGATTTAAAAGGAATAGGGCCATCCATGTTTTCATTTTCTCTTCCCCATTTGCTGCCAGCCACAGCCATTGTTGGGGCTATCGCCGAGGCTGTGGATGCACCGCCGTCAGGTGCTACTGAGGGGGTGGCCAGAGTCGACCTACCTTGGCCGTGTGAGGGGGAGAGAAGACAAGGGAGATCGGTTCCCCTACCTTGGACAAGAAGAGGAGAGAGGAGGTTCTTCTCTCTCTCTCTTTTCAAAAAAAATAAAAATATAAAAATATAAAACAAATCAAAACAAATCAAAATCAATAAAAATAATTAATAAAATGAATAATAAATAAACTAAATAATTAATTAATCAATTTATTAGGTGGTTAGAAGAATAAAAAAAAATTATGGGGACATGGGTGAGGATCTCGATAAACCCCAATAAAAGATTTTTTTTTTAGGAAATTAATTTGATTAAATTGATTTATTTTATAATATTGATCTAATAGGAGAACAATCCAATGGATAGGAGGGCAACGAGTAGGGTTTGTACATTCAGACCATAAGGCAGTGAGTTTGAGTTTCCACTGATTGACGTAAGAATCCCTGTACATGATCATCACTATATATATGCTATGTTACCATTGGTATTGCACCATTGATTTTGCATTGTTGGATTTGTGATCGATGAATTTGCTATGTTTGAGACACCGTTATTTGCTTATATGATTTTAAACATGAGTATGTTTTGTCAATATGAAATTATCCATGATTGATGGCATGATTGTATGGATATGACTTATCTAATTTGATCACACTGTAAATCAAAATCGATTTAATAAAATTAATATATAATAATTAATAAAAAAATATGATTTGGACTAGTCTTGTATTATGGGACAGCCTCCACAAGTTCATATGTGGATCAGCCAGTCAGGAGCTCATACCTGGGACAGTCCGTCAGGAGCTCATGCCTGTGACAGCCTCTCGTGGACTTTCGTACATAGGACAGCCAGCCAGGAGCTCATGCTGGAATAACCTTGAAAGGCTTATAAGTAAAAATTTGATTGGATAGAGACTGAAGCATGGTCTGAGTTAGTTCAAAGTCGAAAAGGATAAAAGATTATCAAACTAAGGTTGTGGAAAGATGAAACAAATATTAAGATCATGTAATTTAATGTTGAATTGAGACCTCACTTGATGGTATATGATGATCTATATTTATTAAACACAGGTTTTGCCAGTATTCGAGTTATCTTATATATATGAGTCTTCATAAAATTATATTGGTATTAAATATTTTTTTACTTTATCTATTAATCTGATGTACATGTGCAGTGATTCTTATTGAGCTGGAGGAGCTCATATTTCTTTATTGTTTTTTTTCCAGACCCACAAGATGCTTAGTTCAAATGGGCTGGGTGAGAGCAAACAAGAACTTAAGCTTTTAGTAGTTTAGCCAGTTTAAATTCTCTGATACCAATGAACATTTGAATGACTGTATTTGAACTAAGTTTATTATTTGATTTGGAGTTGTGACTCGATTGATTTGTTTGGTATTTATTTGATTATTCAAAGTTTTTGAGTTTATAATTATTTAGGCCTTACATGATCTCTAGGGCACTGCTCTAAGAATTGTGTGGCTATGTCACGTGGCCAACCCGGGTGCTGGATTCGGGGTATGACAAGTTACACTATCAAAAAATTTAAAATAAAGCTTCAGTTCCATTCCACAAAGAATCAGGGGGGTAAGTGGAATCACATTATTCAACATCCCCATACCCCAATCCTAAAGACACTCTGCAACTATCACATTACCCATATGACCAAGTACTCTTTTTATCATGATATAATGCAATAAAATTCTTTTTTTGGAAGTATTAACATCTCACTATATTCCTCCATTCCATGTACGAATCATGAATAATTCTGGATTTGCATCCCTTCTTGTGAAACTTTTCAATAAGAATTATGTATGTCCAATATTTTCAACCCAATGTTCCTTTGTCAATTCCATACTCTCTGACTACAGCCAAATTTTCTTTATAACATTCATTAGTGATGTATTTTGAACAATGCTTCACTAAACCCAAATCATGATCATGTGGCTCCTAACTTAAATATTATATAAGACACTCATATGTTCTGTTTCCTAGTAAGGAAGCACCAAGCTCAAAAAACTTCACAAAAACAATCAACTGGAGTTAAAGGACTCCATGGGAGCTTAAAAATTGTTTAATTAAGTCCATTCATTTGCCTTAAATTCATCAGTACTGCTTTGCAAGACCAAGTAAAGGTGGAGCAACGGCCCTTGGAGACCATCCAGAGTTGTCCAGAGGTGGAGACTATCCGGCCTCTGCAAGAGTTACACTCTCTTCTCATTCAAATAAAAAAGGATGGTTTATCCTCCCTTTTCATCAAAAAAAATAGAAGTCCATCCATTTGCTGCACAATTGATATATGGAAATCTAGCAACACAAATATTTGAAACGCCAATTTTTTGTCTTTCCTTCGTTATATTATGCTCTCAAAACCTCCTAGGACCAACTCACACCGCCACAACCAAGATTAAGCTTTCAAAACCTCCTAGACCAACTCACACCACCACAACCTCATATGCTTGAAAAAAAAAACCCAATCGGAACCTAAGAAACCCTCTAATCTCTCTTAAGTGCTCTCTTTCCCACAATCTCTAAAAAGATAATGAATGTTGGTTACTAAACCTGTTTATGAAAAGTTGTGTCTATTGATAAGAGTTGTATCCATCTGTAATATGAAGATGTGTCTTATTGTAAGGTTGTGTCTTTTAGATTAGAAGATGTGTCTTTTGGTGAAGTAGGATATTTTTTTTTTGTAGGAATGTGTCTTTTAATAAGTAACTTTTGTGAAGAGTTGTGTCCCTCTATTTCTATAAATAAGGGTATATGTTTTTGTGTTGCAACTAAGTGATTGTAATCAAGTATTTTATACTTGAGTTCATTCCATAAATAAATCTTATTTTGGACTATTACATTTGTTAGTTCATTTAATGAGGAAGCCCACCAATATTTGGCATCAGAGCAAGGTTAAGAGGAGATTCTATCAAGAAACATGGCCAATCAACTTTTCAAACTCAAATCCCAAAATTGTCAAAAGATAATTATGAGATTGGTGCATTCAAATGAAAGCACTTCTTGGTTCTCAAGATCTTTGAAAATTAGTTAACAATGAGTATCAAGAGTATATAGAGCAAGAAGAAGCTGCATTGACTGCAAACCGATGAAACGAGTTGAAGGATGCAAGAAGAAGGACAAAAAGGTCCTCTTTTATTTTTATCAAGCAGTAGAGGAGTCAACATTCGAGAAATTGCTGAAGCAAGTTTGGGCAAAGCGGCATGGAGTCCTTGCCAATGTCTTCAAAGGAGATGAAAGGTGAAGTGGATTTGTTTATAAAAGCTTCGAGCAGAATTTGAATCTATTCACATGAAAGAGTCCAAAAATGTTGCAGACTATGTTTCTCGCATTTTGGTTATTGTAACCAAATGAAGTGAAATGAAAATAACTCGATGATGTACGAGTTGTAGAAAAGATCCTTCGCTCTCTGTCATCAAAATTTGAGCACATTATTGCTGCCATAGAAGAGTCAAAGGATATCAATACCCTTTCAATTGACCAATTGACAGGATTCCTCTAAGTACATGACAAAGATTGCAAAAGAAGTCTGAAGTTGAGTCAACAGAATGGGCTCTCAAATCAAAATTGAAACTTGACTATTGTAAAGGCAAAAGTCATGGAGATGCAATAATAGAATCAAGTACCAAAAGAGTATGGTCATGGCCGACCAAATAGCAATGAAGGTGATTATGATTCATGACATGGGATTGCCACCAAAAGAAGCGGACACAACTATAAACATCCAGTTCGTATGGTGGTGCAAAATCAAATATACAATGCTATAATTGTAAAAAGTATGGTCACTACAGTAAAGATTGTTGGCATAAGAATATTGAAAGAATGAACAACTACATCGATGGTACAATAGAAGAAGAAAAATAAGAAGAAACTATGCTTCTACCCGCATGCCAAGAAGAGGTTGAAGATCCATAAATATATGGTTTCTCAACTCGGGGGCTTCAATCATATGTGTGGTGATAAAACTATTTGTTGACATGGAAGAGGATGTGCACAGTAATGTCAAATTTGGTGATTCATCAAAAGTACCTATGAAAGAAGAGGAAAATCATGTTTAAGTCGAAGAATGGTGAACAAGAGTACATCTCAAATGTGTACTATATATCAGAGCTAAAAAGTAATATTCTAAGTATTGGATAATTATTGGAGAAGGTTACACTATTCAAATGGAGGACTTTATCCTGACTTTAAAGGATAAACAAAAGGATAATTGCAAAAGTACATATGTCGAAGAATCGAATGTTTCCCATTAATATCAAAATTGAGATTGAAAGGTGCTATCAAGCAAATTTGAAAGAAGAATCAAGATTATGGCACTTAAGATATAGACATTTAAACTACGAAAGTTTAAAGTTATTATCTTTTACAGAAATGGTGAATGGACTTTCTATTATAAAACACCCAAAAGAAGTATGTGAAGGCTGTGTAGTTGGAAAACAAACCAGAATTTTTTTTCTTAGTAACAAGGCAAAGTATACATCAGCACCTCTGAATTTAGTGCACATAGATCATGTGGTCCTTTTCTAAGTCTCTTGGAATACAGTATTTTATTAGTTTTATTGATGACTATAGTAGAAAATATGGATTTTCTTTCTCTATATTTAAAATATTAAAGCTATGGCAAAAAGGAGAAGTGGAAATAGAATAAAGATATTGAGATCTGATAAAGAAGAAGAATATACTTCAAATGAATTTAAAGGTATTGTAGCATTCAAGGTATTTAACAACAATCTACAACGGCATATAGCCCATAACAAAATGGCATGGCTGAGCGAAATAATATAACCATTTTGTATATGACAAAAAGCATGATCAAAGAGATAGGTTTACCAAAGTCATTCTAGGTAGAAGCGGTTGCATGTGCAGTATATCTACTTAATAGAAGTTCAACAAAAGCGTGAAGAATGTAATACCTCAAGATGCATGGAGCGGACATAGCCAAGTATTGGACATCTCAAGATATTCGGTTGCATTGCATAAGCATAAATTCCAAAGGAAAGAGAATGAAGTTGGATGATCGAGGAGAGAAATATATTTTTATTAGTTATAGTGAGAATTCAAAAGCATATAAACTCTTCAACCCAGTCACCAATGAAGTGATAATAAGTAGAGATTCATATTTGATGAAGATGCTACCTGAAATTGGAGTACAGAAGAAAAAACTCAAGATAGAAAATAATAGATCAAGAAATTAAAGAAATTGAAGAAGAGTCAAGTACTTATGATCCTCCACTTCCTATGACTCTATCTCAAATAACACCAACTTCTTCTATTTTTAATTTTAAGTACTCAAGGAAAAGATCTACAAAAATGAGAAGATCAGAGAGATTATATGATGAGACAGAAATAAATGATGGTGATAATTATTTTGTCTACATCTTAATCAAAAACTAATGACTATTGAAGAAGATATGAAAAAGGATGAATGACGAGCAGCTATAAATGAAGAATAAGAGCAATAGAAAGAATAAGATTTGGAAATTGACCTCATTATCTAAGGATATAAAGTTATGGTTGTAAAATGAATATATAAAATCAAACATACTGCTGATGAAATGTTGAAAGATATAAGCACAGCTCATCGCAAAAAGGATACAAATAAGAAAAAAAAATTAATTATGAAGAAGTATTTGCACCTATCGTCGGAATTTGATACTATTTGACTTATTCTATCTCTTACAACACCAATATCATTAGAAAGTAATCAAATGGATGTAAAGTCAGTATTTCTAAATGGCTATCCAAAAGAAGATGTTATGTTGAG
>NC_025994.2:78789155-78829484 GCF_000442705.2 Elaeis guineensis
TTGCATTGCATAAGCATAAATTCCATAGGAAAAGAGAATGAAGTTGGATGATCGAGGAGAGAAATATATTTTTATTAGTTATAGTGAGAATTCAAAAGCATATAAACTCTTCAACCCAGTCACCAATGAAGTGATAATAAGTAGAGATGTCATATTTGATGAAGATGCTATCTGAAATTGGAGTACAGAAGAAAAAACTCAAAGATAGAAAATAATGGATCAAGAAATTGAAGAAGAGTCAAGTACTTATGATCCTCCACTTCCTATGACTCTATCTCAAATAACACCAACTTCTTCTATTTCTACATATTTAAGTACCTCAAGGAAAAGATCTACAAAAATGAGAAGACTCAGAGAGATATATGATGAGACAGAAATAATAGATGGTGATAATCTATTTTGTCTACATCTTAATCAAAAACTATTGACTATTGAAGAAGACATGAAAAAGGATGAATGACGAGCAGCTATGAATGAAGAAATAAGAGCAATAGAAAAGAATAAGATTTGGAAATTGACCTCATTATCTAAAGGATATAAAGTTATTGGTGTAAAATGAATATATAAAATCAAACATACTGCTGATGAAAATGTTGAAAGATATAAGGCACAGCTCATCGCAAAAGGATACAAATAAGAAAAAAATAATAATTATGAAGAAGTATTTGCACCTATCGTCGGATTTGATACTATTTGACTTATTCTATCTCTTACAACACAATATCATTAGAAAGTACATCAAATGGATGTAAAGTCAGTATTTCTAAATGGCTATCCAAAAGAAGATGTTTATGTTGAGCAACTCGAAAGATATAAGATAAAAGATATGGATGATAAAGTTTATAAATTACATAAAGCTTTATACGGTTTAAAGCAGGCTCCTCGAGTGTGGAATATTCGTCTTGATAATTATCTTCAAAATATTGATTTCAAGAAAGGTCCTTATGAGTATGCAACATACATCAATAGAAAGGGAGGAATTTTTTTTGTATCTATGTTAATAACTTACTGATCACTAGAAGTAGCCAAGATATGATAGATGACTTCAAGAATATTATGATAAGAAAATTTGAAATGACAGATGTTGGTCTTATAACTTTCTTTCTCGATATTGAAGTTAAGCAGGATAAGAAAAAAAAAATTTATCACTCAGAAAAAGTATGCCAAAAACATACTAAAGAAATTTAAGATAAAATATTAGAAAGAAATTAGCACTCCTATTACTTGTAGAACAAAACTTAGCAAAAATGATAAAGAAAAAAAAAAGATTCAACTCTCTTTAAGAGTCTTGTTGGCGGTCTTCACTATTTGACAATGAGCAAACCAAATATAATTTATGGAGCTGGATTAATTAGCCGATATACGAAAGATTCAAAAGAATCACATTGGCAAGTTGCAAAAAAAATTTTAAGATATATAAAAGGCACTATTGACTAGGGGTTATATTATACAAGCCCAAAAGATTTGAAATTGGTTGGATATATTGACAGCGATTGGGTCAGAGATCAAATGAAAGAAAAAGCACTACTGGTTATGTGTTCTTTTTAGAATCTATAACTTTAGATGGAGTTCAAAGAAACAACAAATTGTAGCCTTATTAATGTGTGAAGCTAAATATGTGATAGCGATATCAGGTGTTTGCGAAGCAATTTGGTTAAGAAATATATTAAAAAAATTAGATCATACCCAAAGTTCTTCTACCTCAATATTTATTGATAACAAGTCATTAATCGAATTATTTAAAAATCCAATGCATCATGGAAGAAGCAAACATATAGATACCAGGTATCATTTTCTTCGAGAACAAATCAAAAAAGGTCAAGTTGAATTAATTTATTGCAATACAGAGACACACGTCAGAGATATATTTATTGACCCTTTGCAATTTGATATTTTTATGAAATTTAGGAAAAGACTTGGAATATGTTCTATGTGATAATTTTTACTAAAGGTTTGACTACTCGGTTTGGAAAGAGAGGAAGAAATGAAGATGTTTGGCCACATAGTTTGAAAAGAGAAGAGTAGTTTGACCATGACCACATAGTTTGAAAAGAGGAGAAATTTGACCAAAAAAACATGGCATTCATGAAGGGGCACGTTTGTCAATGATTTAAAAAAAAAAAAGAAAAGAGGTTACCAGATTCCTTTGGTATTGAAGTTATAGGATAGTTTGTTGTGAAGAGGCACACTTGTCGAGAATTCAAAAAGGTAGTTACCAGGGTATTGAAGTTATATAGTTATTTGTGAAGAGGCGCGGTTGTTGAGGATTCAAAAAGATAGTTACTCTGTGTCTCTTGGATAAGAGATAGTTTTCCTTTGTATCTCTTGGATAAGAGAGTTATTTTTTGTCTCTTGGATAAAATGCAGTTTCTAATAGGTATCTTTTCATGCCTATATAAAGTATTAAAGAGTGCCAACAAAATTTTCTCTTATCAGGGAGTGCTTACGGCTACAAAATGAAAAAATTTGGAGGAAGTAAAAATTTCCTACAATAATCTGCTACAAAAATTCTGTTAAAAACACCACATATCATTACCGCAATATTCAACTTTCAAAATAGGACAAGATCATATGCCGAAATTCTACTCTATAGTTTAAGTATGTGAAAAATACTTCATGGGCACACAAAGTTGATAAAGAAGAATGGCGAACAAGATGTCGCAGAATCTGCTTTTACATATATTACTGGTACTTATTGGCCTATGAATAATGTCAATTATTCACAAAGTTCGATTTTCTGGAGAAGACAAATATTTCTTAGAAACTGAAAACCTGGCATTGCATACTAAAAACAAATTCTTGGAGAATGTAATTAACGTACAAACATATGAAATTAGAAAGCTAATTGCAGAAAAGAAAGATTTACATAACAAGCTCCAAGTTTATGAAGACCCAATTAAAGAAGATGAGGGTAGTTGTGCATGAACAAGTTTAAGGAAGGAATATGTTGGTTACTAAATCTGTTCATGAGAAGTTGTGTCTATTGAGAAGAGTTGTATCCATCTGTAATATAAAGATGTGTCTCTTTATAAGGTTGTATCTTTTAGATTAGAAGATATGTCTTTGGTGAAGTAGAATGTTTTTTTTTTTTAGGGATGTGTCTTTTAATAAGTAACTCTGGTGAAGAGTTGCGTCTCTCTATTTCTATAAATAGAGGTATGTGTTTTTGTATTGCAACTAAGTGATTTGTATCAAGTATTTTGTACTTGAGTTCATTCCATAAATAAATCTTATTTTGGACTATTATATTTATTAGTTCATTTAGAGGAAGCCCACCAACAATGAAAAGGCAAAAAATGATCATCTATGCGAGGGAAAGGTCTCACCCTTAATTGATTTTCCATCTTTCCTTCGTTTTTCTTGATTCTTCCTAGTTTTTTCCCATTTTTCCACTATTGTCTCATCCTCATGAGTCCCAATCGGGTGGGAAGCTCGGAGCTGCTACGGAAGCTTATATGATGAAAAGGAAATTACAAAATATCATGCTTCTACCAACATTAAGCTCTTAAAACCTCCTGGGACCAACTCACACGCCACAACTCGTACAAAATCCCATATGCTTGAGAAAAAAAACCCAAAAGATGAATAGGCGAAAAAAAAAAATGATCATCTACATGGGGAAACGGGCTCACCCTTAATTTTTTCCATATTGCCTTCATTTTCGTTGATTTTTCCTATGTTTTCCCTGATTTTCTCTCCTCAGGAATCCCAATCGGGTGGGAAGCTTGGAGCAGTCGAATAGGGAAGCTTAGATGATAGAAATAATCCATCCCTAATAAACAAACTTAATCCTATGTGCCATATTTGACAGTTTGAATTATTTCATAAGCTGATATGTCAACACGCGATTTCATCCCTAATATTTGTTGATCATTTTACTTATATTACATAGGTATATAGAAGAAGTGAGAAGGAGGAAATGATGTGTGGGGCCATGGAGGATCTCGAGTTGAAGCTGCCTCTTGGTTTTAAATTTTTGCCAACCGATGTAGAGCTGGTGACTGAATACTTAAGGCCCAGAGTCGAAGGCAGGCCTCTGCCTCAAGCATTCGTGAAAGAAGTTAATTAATGACAAAGAGATCTATATATTCATGTTCTCCATATGATCATGTTCTACAAGGTATCTTCTACATCTAATTTATCTCATTGTTTTTATGTGCTTTCCTTGTATGTATGTATGTATGTATATCATGACAGTGTATTTTCTGAAATGAAAGTTGATTTGGATTTACAGGAAAGGGTTCACAGCTAACTAATTTAATTGTAAATGGTTATAAGCGTCGAGCAACTTGGTACTTTCTTACACCAGAAATGGATAGTATTCATAGAATTGATTTCAATGCGATAAGAGTGACTTTGGAAAACTCTCACCTTTGGAGAGCCAATTCGTGACTCCAACAGGAACATACTTGAATTTAAGAGGTCTTGGCGTATTTTCGTGGAACGCCACTGAAAGGCAAGAAAACAAATTTTAGAAGTCCTTGGCGTATTTTTGTGTGGAACGTAAGGGAAGAAAACACATTGGATGATGGATGAGTACGTGTTACAAGATGACAATAACAAAAACGTTGGTTAATAGCAAAAAGGTTGGTCTACTAAGTACAAAAAAGAGAGAGACTATTTTGAATATAAAACATATTTCCCTCTAGTGCTACTGAAATTGATTGAAGTTGGAAGATGGACATCTGGTCCTCGTACAGGAATGCTAGCACTGGAGTGACTTGCAAGATAAGTCCCAAACCAAAGGTTATGGCTCCGACGAGAATTTCCGATGCTCAAATTAGAAAAATAGAGAATAAAGGAGCAGCAACGATTTTTCTGAGAGAGATTTGATTAGACTTACTGGATCCTCAGGGCTCCGATTGTTTATATAAAAGGATGTCGGACAGTTGGATTGTTAGCTGTGGATTGTACATCTCGAGATTATTGGACCATTGGACATGTCAAACTGGATGAGATAATTCAGCCCTTAATCTCTCTTGTGAGATCAGGAGAGACAGTTACACCAAATCCTATCTATTCGGGATGGACAACTATGCACACGTTGAAGAGATAAGTCTATTGAGGTGACGTGGATAGCTCATACACAAGTTAGATAGCATGGAGACGGACTTCTTCGCTCAGCATGGAGATGGACTTCTCAACTCATATGGCGATCAGTGGTCATGTTGATTATTCGAGAACTTAAAATATCTTATGATGTAGTACTAATCCGAAGTGCTCACGGTAACTACCGTAACACTATCCTCTACTCCTGAGTCGAGAATCAGACAAAATAAGTACTCCAAAGATACCTCAAATTCAATGTCACGCACTTCCGCCTTCATGCCTGTCTTTTGCATTTAAAGCGTATGACGTCAGCCTAATGCGACTGATGCAGATAGTTATAACTGATGGGACCATTTAGACAATGGTCTTTTCGAAGTTTTAATTACTTTACAATGATTTTTTTTTTTTTCTTTTTAAATTTATACTTTCAAGGTACAAGTAACCATAGATCTTCTTTTGTGCTAATTATTCATCATGATTTCTTAGAGTAAGATGGATTCACAGTGCATGAAGAGACTTGAGCAAATTCTAGCTCGTAGAAGGTAGGTCGTGGTTCTGGTTGCTGAAATGAAATCCATGATTGGGAAAAAAGAACATGCTGCTCTTGCCGTTGAGCCCACAACCCATCATTGGAAGTCGTGATGCAGGATTCTCCAAGAGAAGTTTCGATCGATGAGGTGCCAATGGAAACAACATCGGCAATGAGCACCAAGGGATGCTCCGAAAAAGATCCAACTGAGGTAGCATCGATGGAGAAGGTGGTCGACAACTCGAAGAAGGATCTAGCAGCGATGATGGAGATTAGGGGAACTCTGGAGATGGCGATTCCTGCTGGGCATTTTTTTGCATCCACTTCTCATACAAAATCCTCAGATCAAATGGCTCGTGCTCTATCCATATGAGAGAACCTCCAATCCACGGTGGAGTACTTGAGGAACCTCATACTGCCAGCTCAAAAGTTGTTTCTTAACAAACAAAGGGGGAGAAATGATCTATCGATGCTTTAAGATCCTTGTATATGTGGGCCAATATTTGGCAAGCCTTGTTAGTTCCAACCTCGATGTTTCGATGATGGAAAAGAAGGAGATCGACTTGCTAAAGTATCGATTAGAGTATCTAGAGAGGAATAATACTGAGCTGGTCAAGGAGCTCAACTTTACAAAGGATGCTCTTCAGGAGGCCCAAAAGTCGATTCTCCATCAGGATGAAGAACTATGGCAGACCGAAAGATAGATTGAGATCCTCAAACGATAGAAATCCAAGGCCAATAGGAAGGTTGAAGATCTCGAAGGGTGGATTAGAATCCTCGGGAGACAGAGGTCTAAGGTTGAGAGAGACTGTCATCGGACCCATGACGACCTAGAGCATCTAAGGAGGATACTTGAAATGAAAAGAGATTCTCCTCATCTTAAAACTCACTCTCGAAGAAGCCCCAGTGGTGGTTCGTCCAAAAGGGCTAGAACCTCCAAAGGGATGAGCTGTGGAGAGAGAGCTCCTTAAGAAGACGGACGCTCCACTTCTAAAGAAGTTCAGACCTCTCCAAAGCTACTCTCAAGAGTCCAGGAGATCTGATCGGAGGGGAAGCACCTGAAGAAGAGGTTGGAAGAGAGAAAGATTAATCATAAGCTTCTTTGGGGCAAATTTGTAGATCAAAGTATTTTACTCAAATGTGCTAAGAGCAGGAGAAAGTAGCTGGAGAAAGAAGAGGTTAAGATCATAACCCAAACTTGCAAGGCGGCATTCTTGTGACGTCGGAAGGCAGTCTATCCATGATCGAGTTGCTGCCAAATATTTGGATCTAGATTTGAATTTTTTAGATGAAATCTGAGATCCTACCATGACAATTATCTCAACAGTCGGCACCTCAGCTCCAGGCACTATCCTATAATTTCTTTATTTCTCTTTTTCAAATTTTAGGGTCATTATAAAAAAATTTTGAAAGGAATAAAATGAGTAGAATCTTTTTTGTCATACTTCTGCCACGTGAACTTAATGAGAAAATGCTTACTGCTCAGCTTGGCACAAGTAAGGATCCAAATAGCACTCAGATCAGCATGAGGAAATACTTGGTGCTCAGCATGAGCAAAGTTCTAAGTAGCACTGCTTTAGCATAAATATATTTAGGACAATTTTAATTGAAGTGAATATATTTAAAGCAGTTTGGAACAACTTGAATATAGTTCGACCGTCCATGGACTTAGAAAAATTTGGAACAACTTGAATATAGTCCAGCCGTCCATGGATCTGAGGCATCATGATAATTATCTCAACACTATCCTCCTACTCCTGAGTCTGAGACAATACCTCAAGTGGAAGGAATACTGTTGAAATTATGCCTCTAGCTATATGTTGTCCATCTTTTTATTTTTCTTTTGAAGAGGCAGTGTGTGTCGATGGCGATCTTGTGCTTATGGCATCTAGAGCTCTTCAACTATGTTTTGAGGGTCTAATTAGTTATCTCTTATAAATGGCATTGTATGCTTGTAGCGATCTTGTGCCTACGACATCTAGCACTTCTTATCTTTGTATGAGAGATAGTATGTGCCAATGGCAAGTTTGTGCCTATGGCATCTTGGAGTTTCAGCGGTATTCCAAGGATCTGATTAGTTATCCCTCACGAGTGGCATTTTGTTACCTTATGCCTACGGCATCTAGCACTTCTCATCTGTGCACAAGAGATAGTGTGTGCCAGCGGCGAGCTTGTGCTGCAGCCTCATACACTCTCCATGGCATTCCAAGGGTCTAATTAGTTACCCTCATGAGCATTATGTGCCTATGGTGATCTTGTGCCTACAGTATCTAGCACTTCTCATCTTCACACGAAAGATAGTGTATGCTAGTAGTGAGCTTATGCCTACAGCATCTTACACTTTCAGCGGCATTCCAAGAGTCTGATTAGTTATCCCTCACGAGTGATGTTGTATGCCTAAGGCAATCTTATGCCTAAGACATCTAGTACTTCTCATTTTTATATGAGAAGTAGTGTGTGCCAGGGATGAGCTTGTGCCTACGGCATCTTGCACTCTCAACAGTATTTCAAGGGTCTGATTAGTTATCCCGCACGAGTGGTGTTGTGTGCCTACGATAATCTTGTGCCTATGGCATCTAGCACTTCTCATCTTCATACGAGAGACAGTATATGCCAATAATGAGCTTGTGCTTATGACATCTTGCACTCTCAACGGCATTCTAAGGGTCTGATTAGTTATCCCTCATGAGTGACATGTTGTGCCTATGGTATCAAGCACTTCTCGTCTTCGTATAAGAGACAGTGTGCCAGCGGTAAGCTTGTGCCTATGGTCTCTTACACTCTCGATGGCATTCTAAGGGTCTCATTAGTTATCCCTCATGAGTGGCATTGTATGTTTATGGTGATCTTGTGCCTACGACATCTAGCACCTCTCATTTTCATACGAAAGGCAATGTGTACCAGTAACAAGCTTGTGCCTATGGCATCTTGCACTCTCAGTGGCATTCTAAGGGTCTAATTAGTTATCCCTTATGAGTGTTGTGTGTCTATGGCAATCTTATGCTTATGGCATCTAGCACTTCTCGTCCTCACGCGAGAGACAGTGTGTGCCAGCGGCATGCTTGTGCCTATGGCCTCTTGCACTCTCGACGGTATTTCGAGGGTCTGATTAGTTATCCCTTCAAAGGTTTCCTCAAGGATCTTCCTCTGCTTCTCGCATAACACGACTCTGCAGGGATCTGATAAGTTAGTCCTACCTCAGAGCCGCCAAGATCTTCTTGAGGATTTGATAAGTTAACCCTCATGAGTGGCGTTGTGTGCCTCTAGTGATCTTGTGCCAATGATATCTAGCACTTCTCATCTTTGCACGAGAGATAGTGTGTGTTAGTGATGAGCTTATGCCTATGGCCTCTTGCACTCTCGATAGCATTCCAAGGGTCCAATTAGTTGTCCCTTCAAAGGTTCCCTCGAAGGTCTCCCTCCTCTTCTCGTGCAACTCGGTCTCTGTAGGGGTCTGATAAGTTAGCCTCATCTTGAAGTCATCGAGATTTTTTTGAGGGTCTGATAAGTTAGCCCTCATGAGTGGTGTTGTGTGCTCGCAACAATCTTGTATCTATGGCATCTAGTACTTCTAATCTTCGTGCGAGAGACAGTGTTACTAGCAGTGAGCTTGTGCCTACGGCTACTTGCACTCTCGATGGTATTTCGAACGTCTGATTAGTTATTCCTCCAGAGATTTCCTCAAGGTTCTCCCTCCGCTTCTCATGCAACTGGAGCTCTATAAGGATCTAATAAGTTAGCCCCAACTCGGAGTCACCGAGATTTTTTTGAAGGTCTGGTAAGTTAGCCTTCACGTTAGTTGACCATGGTTGTAGTTCAGGGTCTTAAGTAGGAGGAGGAGACATCTCTTAGAGGACTTGGGCGCCCATCACAAATTGATGGCCTGGCAAATTTTATTTTCATGAAAAGTATTATTACATCATTGGCACGGAGCCACACCAAATTGGTGTCCTTATTATATTTCTCAACCTTGAGAGAGGGAAGTCCAAACTCCATGGGAATAACTGCCTCAGTCTCGAAAGCCAAGTTGAAGGGTGTTTCACCAGTTGGAAGCCTCTAAGTGGTCTGGGGCAGCTTGGCTCTTGATAAGGACATCATCAACATACGCATCCATGTTGCGATCGAGCTGATCTCTGAAGATTTTATCCACCCACCGCTGATAGGTGGCTCTTCTATTTTCAAACTAAAAGGCATTATCCTATAACAATAGAGTCTACAGTCAGTAACAAAAACTATTTTCTCTTCATCCTTAAGTACCATGCGGATTTGATTATAGCCCATGAAACCATCCATGATGCTGAGGAGCTCATGCCCTGAGGTAGCATCCACCAATTGATTGATCCGAGGTAAAGGATATCTATCCTTAAGATAGACTTTGTTGAGGTCGACAAAATCGATACACATGCACCATTTTTCATTTGCCTTCTTGACCAGCTCAATATTTACTAGTCAGTCCAGGTACATGATCTCCCAAAAAAAATTGGCTTTGAGCAGCTTATTGACTTGCTCAGATATGACCTTTTGATGCTCCAGAGCAAAACTTTGCTTCTTTTGCTTTACCAATCGACAAGTTGGATCCACCCTTAGGTGATGGGATATCACCTCAGAATCAATGCCAGACATGTCTACAATAGATCAGGTGAAAAGATCCATATTCTCCTATAATTAGCTGGCATTTGGTTATCTCATCTAGACGTGAGCTGATTTTCACCATCCAGCTCGAATTCTACTTTCTCAGTAGGACATCTAAAAGCTCCTCGATGGTTGGGAGCATCTGTCAATCAGGTCCTCCTAAGCACCCAAGCCTATCGAAAGCTCGAGTTGGATATCTATCGGGGCCGGTTGATTCTCTGCTCTTAGTTTGGCGGCAAAGCATTCACGAGCTATGGCTTGGTTGCCTCGAATCTACCCCACTCTATGCTTGGTCGAAAACTTTACCATCAGATGGTAGCTTGAGACGACAGCTTTCAAAGTCCACAGGCGAGGATGGTCGAGGATGGTGTTGTAAGTCGAGGGTAGTTTGACTACCAGAAAGTTAACTTGAATTATCATTCGCTTTGGGAGGATTCCCACAGTGAGAGATAACTTAATCATTCCCTTTAGGATCACAGAACTCCTAGAGAAACCCTGAATGGGATATCGAACCTACTTAACTAGCTAGGTGCAAATCCCATTTGGGTGAAGACAGAAAAATACAAAATATCTATCCAGTTTTCATTATCTATAAAGATACAATATCCATTAAAATCAGTGATGTTCACTGTTAAAACCACCGCATCATTATGCAAGGTGAGCACACCCTTTGCATCACACTCGATGAAGGTGATGACCTCCTCCGACTCCTAAAGTCTCGGCTTCTTCACACTCGGAGACTCTCCTGACCTAGATAATCCTCCAGTAATCATATAGATTTTTCCTCAGATGGATCACTCTTCTTCCACCACTTACCCACCGACCTGCTACCGCTCTTGCCGCACTGGCGCTTGCTACGGTTGAGGCAGAGAGAGGTTGTTAGGGCAAAGGGGGTGGCTGCTAAACCCTCAAAGCTCGATATTGAAGGGTTGCTTTTCAGATAAAATGATTCAACCACCTTTGCCTGACAAGTCTCTCAATCTCATTGTAAAGCTGGTGGCAGTCTTCAATATTGTGACCATGATCATGATGGTAAAAGTAGTATTTATTTAGATCGTGACGGCATTCTGACCTTGTTCTCATCAGCAAGGCTTAGCTAACTCAAGTCCCACTGGTAATAACACCTTGCTCCTAGGAACAGTCAAGGACTTGTAGTTATGTACTACCCAAGAGGTGTTGGTCATCGAACCCTTCTCGAAGGACTCTGGGATCGATGATTTTGACCTCCATTATTCCACCTCTGGGGTGGGGATCGGAAGCGCTGACAGTTTTTCTCCTCTCATCTTGGATGGCACTCCTTACTGGATCTCACCACGGCTGAACTGACAAGAGTATCATCGACAGAGGTCTTTTCTATATGGGCATACTTCTCCACATGGACAAGCATATTTAGAAGATTCTGAGGATAAATCTTCATGAACAAATTTTTCAAGTCATTCTGTAATAGATCGCTCATCATCACGGCCATCATGGTTGACTGGTCCAAATTTTGGACTTTCAGGATCGTCATGTTGAATCTATTCATGAAAGAGTGGATAGACTTGCCCTCTTTTGGCTCGATGGTATGGAGGTAGTTAGATCGCTTCTGCTGTTACCAGTTGCTGATGAAATGGCTGATAAAAGACTGGCACAAGTCTTCAAAGAAATAGATAGACGTCGGCCTCAAACTCGAGTACCACTACCGAACGGCCCCCTTAAGAATTGGAGGGAATGCTCAACAGAGGATTGCATTTGATGCTCTCTGAAGGAGCATGGCTATCTTGAAGGTCTCCACATGATCGATGGGGTCAATGGTCTCATCATAGACCTCCAGATGAGGTGGTTTGAAGTGCAAGGAGAGTGGTTCCTGCACAATCCTCGGAGTGAAGGATGGCTGGCTGTTATACCCTTCGTAAGGTAGCATCAAGAAGCTATTATTATTGAGGATCTTTTCTATTTTCTGACCCAACTGTTGGCTGAGCTCCTAGAATCATTTTTCAAAATCAACTTCACGGACAGTACCAGCCTTAGAGCGTAGAGGAGATTGACATCCGGAGGTTGAGTCATGGCCCGACTATGGGCTTGGAGATCATCGCTTGACCGGCTGTTGGGCTCTAAGGTGACTTTGATGAGTCAACCTCCTCTCCGAATATCGAGAAGGTGCTTGTGGCTCTAGTTGAGATGGTGGCTGTTGAGCCACAGTCAAAGTATGATTCTGTGCAGATGCCACTGTGGAAGGCACAGGCAGCGCCACCGAGGAAATTATGTGATGCACCATTGTAGAAGATGCAGGGACAGCCTGAGGAGGCTGTGGTGCTGTCTTAAAAGGCATGAAAAAAATTTAGATCGCTTGAATTGAGGTTGTCAGATATTGAACTTATTGGAAGAGATGATCGAATTGGTC
The DNA here is from genome assembly GCF_000442705.2 of Elaeis guineensis. Taxonomy (NCBI): domain Eukaryota; kingdom Viridiplantae; phylum Streptophyta; class Magnoliopsida; order Arecales; family Arecaceae; genus Elaeis; species Elaeis guineensis. Next base: position 78,801,749 of record NC_025994.2, read on the forward strand.
AACTGTGACTAGCACCAATTGGGCCAATTGAACCAATGGAGGGATGACCGGTTGAACTGACAGAAAAGTAGAAAGCGGTGGCATTGGAAAGCCAGAAAGATGTCTGTCTTTGAGCCATGAATGCGAATGCCACCGTTTCTCTATTTGTTGCTGCTGAAATCGATCGAGGTCAGAAGGTGGATGCCCGATTCTCATGTAGGGATGCTAGCACTAGAGTGATCTACAAGATAAGTCTCAAACTGAAGATTATGATTCAGGTGAGGACCCTCCAACGTTCAAGTTAGAAAAGCAGAAAACAAAGAAGCAGTAATGGGTTCTCTAAGAAGGATTTGATTGGACTTACCTAGTTCCTCGGGGCTCTGATTATTTATATAGAAGGATGTCAAACAATTAGATTGTTAGCTATGAGATTGTACAATCTTAAGATTGTCGGACCATTGGACATATCAAACTGGACGAGATAATTTAGTCCTTAATCGCTCCCGCAAGATCAGGAGAGACGGTTATACCAGATCCTATCTATTCGGAATGGATAGTTATCACATACATTGAAGAGATAAGTTGGCTGAGGTGACGTAGGTAGCTTATACAAAGGTTAGATCTTGTGGACACCTTAGCTCAGCTCGGAGACAGACTCCTCAGCTCATACAGCAATCAGCGATCGTGTTGATGACCCAAGAATTTGAAATGTCTTGTGACGTAGCGCTGATTCGAGATGCTTATGGTAACCACCATAACATCCTCTATTTTAGTTTTGCAATGTGATCCTTAGATTTAACAAGCAAAGGGATCTTAAGAGAGTTATGTCATTCAATGAAACATGTTAAATATTTTTAGATTCTTATACAGTAAGTTGCATATTTATCTGTTCCATTTATATTTTCTATCTACAAAATTAGATGCTTATTGTAGTCGGTTTAGTTTCATGTTTTCTCTTCTTTTCTAAATAATGGAGATTACAAGAAAATTTAGAGGTGTTCTAGTCAATGATACTGAATTTAGTGATCAAGCTTAAACAAAAATAAAAAAAATCTTGGATCAAATTGAGATAGGCACCTCTTCCATGCTAGAATATTGACCATGAACAGATCATTTTGAATGCCAACCCAGCCCACATCGCAAATGTTACCAGCGAATATTATAGCAAGGGCTCTTTCGAGAACCAACGAACATATGACTATCGCATATGAGATGTGTTTTTCGGAGGTCATGGGAATTTAGTCATGGCCATGGCCAAGAAATTTAGATAATACCTTCTGCTTGGTCTTTCAGGGTGAAATCCTATGCAGGCTTGTATTTTGTGTATAACTTGATTGTGGAGCTGGTTCTATGCATCTAAGCAAGCCAAGGGTTCTAAATAATAAATTTTAGTTAATTTTCTAGATGAGATCCTAGGTTATTACACTACATTTCATGTGCAACCTGAAATTTGTAATTATGTCACTGCATTGGAGAGTTTTCAAGACAAGTTTTACACATATGGCCCCTCCAAAAGAAAAATGTAACAAGAAGTTAAAGCTGCATTTGGTAACATTGTCATTTTTTTCTAAAAAAATAGGAATCCTTTTTTTCGTATCTCTGATGATAGAAAAGATGTTTGGTTCATGTATTTTTTTCAAATTCCCTTCTTTCATTCCACTTATAACTCTACCTACCATTGGAGCCAGTCCACCTCCTTGAGGCATGGGGCGTGGATGATCTCGTTGAGGTCCTGTGCAAGGGCATGAGCATCATCAATAGGCAATGTCATTGTTGTTGTGGCTGATAAGGTGCTCATCAAGGGTGTAGGAGATGGAGCAAGGGAGAAGGCAATAGAGAGGAAGTTGGGCCGGTAGAGGAGGCCATGTAGATTCGATTCGACTACCAGCCAGAGACGAACATAGAGAGATTGAGTAGAGATCATGGGGAGTCAGGTGGAGGGAACGAGAGAAAGGTAAAAACCAACATTTAAAAAACAAAGTAAAAATTCTTTAATTTGAATTTTTTTTTTCCAGAAACAAAGGAAGTTGTTTAAAAAGTTAGATAACCCAACATATTTTCCATATGAGATTGTATATTTTTATTTATTTTAAAAGTACCAAATAGGGCCTTAATTTCCTTCTTTTGACCACATGCTGCAGATGAAATTATTAAAACATATGGTGAGCAAATATATTTTCCCTCCCTTCTTTCTAGGAAAAATGTACTGTCCAACATCCTAGTCTCGGAGGCACTTGTTACTTGCATATCCCAGCATATTTTATTTACCTCATTTGGTTTGCTTTTTGCAGAAGAATTAATATGTTCTGGGAAGGATCAGAACAAACCAACTGCATGATGGTATCGACAAGCGTCAATCTTAGTTCCAAGAAGGAGAAAAGGAAACGGCTTTCCAAGCCTTTAAAGCAAATAAATGAAGAAGGCATCTCAAAATTATTTATTTATTTATTTATGGTCATTATTATTTTTTTCTGAGAGGATTATTTGTAGTCATTAGTCTACTGTAGCAAGAGGAGGTAGCGGTTTCACTTTTGTACACAATCAACCACCGCTCAGATCAATGTGTGTAAAATCTGACAATAATTTATCAGAATAAAAATTCTTTATCCCCCTCTCTGCAAACTTTCTTGTTAACTTTCTTCAAATGATATTCAGATTTTTTTTGATATTGTGATGTATTGTTAATATGTTATATGTATCCTCTTGAAAACAAAAACATAGCTCTTTCAATACAGGATGCCATAGAAACTGGATGGCCATTATTATAAATATTATTTGAATGTAGAAGACACTAGAACCATCATCAATTCAATCAGAAAATAAAATCACTACATCATAGGGCCGTTTTTATCCATGAAACTCCTCCATAATTTGTGGAATTACTTTCCTTCAGAATTCTTACCCAATATACAGGAAACATATTATGAGACTGTGGCACAAAGGTTGCTCTAGAGGTACAAATGAGTGAGCTGCTTGAGTTTGATTCGAATCTAAGCTCGACTCCACTCGACTATTATAGGACTTGAGTAGATCGAAAATTTCTTGAGTCAAACTTGAGTAACAAAATATTTAGCTCAAAGACTTACGACTCTAATTGAGTATATATATTTTTAAATTTATTATATTTTATTTATAATATATATTATTAAATATTAATTTAAAATATAATATTTATTTTATTTGATTATAATTATATTTTATAGGACTTGAGCTTAAACTCAAGTTTGAGTATATCTCAATTGATATTCAAGTTGAGTCGGTCTCGAGTATTACTTTTTTAATTGAGACAAGTTCAAACTTAGATATTAAGACTCAATTGATCTTGAGTCGAGATTATAGTCTAAATATTTAAATTGAATCGAGCTCAAGCCACTAGCTACTTAACTCAACTTGATATGATTGCATTCCTAGGCTATGCTCCAGTTTGCCAATTCTAATCCCAGCTCCTTGACATCATTATCCACCCAGTATTTGTGCCCTTCACTGAGTGTGGCACATACACCACTAGCATGGCATTGTATACCAACACAGGGATCTAGTGACGATTGCCATTGATTTCAAACATCATGCTGCCCTTTTTGATATGAGGGGCTTTCAAAATGCAACAAGAGTTATCCCTACATGGTACTCCTTCTAAAGGTCTCGAAACATGGGCATGGAGTGATGAAAGTGTGTGAGGCCGAGCCTCGCATTTGACCAACCTAGCCCATTGGCCTACCTGGATCAAAGAAGTCGGCCCGTTGGCATAGCACGTAAGTTGCACATGTTGGAGAAACAGAAGACTCCCCATTGAAGTCTTCTTCTCCTCGAGTTCAGCAAGGAAGCAAGAATCCAAGGGCCTCGGCCATACCTAGTACTATAACAAAATAACCTATAATGATAGAATTTTAGCAATACTCATAAAAAAAAATTACTATAAATACATTATATGATGATTTCAAAAAAATATCATAGAAGATATATAATATACTAGCACTTTATCAAAAGTGTTACTAAAAATTATTATACAATGACAATATCTTACAACTGCTATAAGAAATTATATTCTATTATAATAATTTTAAAAATTATTATAAAAAATCTATAATATTACGATGATTATTTACAGATATTATTAAAATTCATAATGTTATGATGGCATCATGTAAGAACAATATTTTATGATTAAATAAAATCTAATTGGTAATATTTATAATTATATTATAGAGTATAATTATTTATCAATGACATAAATTTTATCATTTACATATTATTATATAACTAATAGTTTTTATTATTAATTATTTATGGATTATTTTTTGATAAATTACTATCATTACAAACTAATTTGAATTTTTTATGATGATAATATTTAATCACTAAATATGTATTTAAACTTTTTAGAAAAAAGATTGCATATATTTAATAAATTTTAAAATCAACATGAAATTCACTATCAATATTGATATGAAATTCACTATCAATATTGAGTACATAGTATCACAATCAAGTAATAATCTATAATGTAAGTACTAAAAAATCTGTATGAAAATAAATTTAACCAAGAATTCATATCTAATGCAAACTAATTTATATTAAAGTATATAAAAAATTTAAGGATTACTTATATAAAATATAATATAAAGTTTTAAAATATTATATGTTAAATATTATAATTTTTTACTTACAGTATAAATAAGAAGAATTATGAATCATCTACTTTTAAAGAACTTTGGGGAAAAAATACTTATGATTATAGAAATATGTTAAAATTATTTATACTTTAACGATATTTTAAATAATAAGTTTTCTAAAATATTATAAAGAATAAATAAAGTAACTTATTTTTTATTTTCTTTCAAAAGAAGAGAATTGACTTTTTATAAAAATAATTAATTATTAAAATTAAAATATCATAATATATTGGAAATAAGTATACTTTATGATATGAATAAATTTTGGATAAGTCTAATAAACTATAACTTTATATCAGAAGTTAACATTATCATGGTGGCTAGATACTAGATACATGTTCAATAGGTCATATGTTTGATTCCTTATATAGGTGATTAATTAAAATTTAAAATTATAAGTTGGAAATTATGATAATAGTTTTTAGCCATGCCACTTGTTGTCGTGGTTTATCAATCATTAGTATACATTTTACAATAATTTTCCATATTTTTTGTATCAATTTTGACTGTTATTATAAACTTTTTTTATTATAATGTAGGATTTGATCTATAAATGTCCTCTATCCTTCTCTATAGTCATCGTGCCCTCATATCCCGATCAGTCGTTGACAAAATTTGTTAAATCGATCATCTAGGTTTCCATCAAGAGTTCTTCATTGATTCAATTAGGATAGTTTATTAAAAATAAAATAATCAACCTCAAATCACTCTTCCCATCTTCTAGCCCTCGACTGTTGTCATCAGTCAGTTTGTCACCAACGGTTCTAGATTTGGTTGAAAGTAGACCATCCCTATTTTAGATATCCTCTCTCCTATTTTAACCTTTTTTCTTCTCTAGTCCAACTCCATCATCATGGTTTGAAGTTCAGACCTTGTTAAAGCTCTAGTGAGCTCTCAATGATTCCTTGTGATTGCATGAAGGAGAGTCAATTGCCACTAAGTGAGCTAAGATATGATGAAGCCAATCTTTTGTTCTTCGATGCTTCTTTCTATTTTCCATCACTTTCTTAGATTTTTGGCTATTTATCAGCCATCTACCACTGGCCATGACCTCTTACCACCGATCGTAATGCCACCACAGTCACCAATAATAGGCCACTGCACCCCTTCCTTCTTTGCATTGCAAGAAAAAGAAAGAAGAAGAAGAAGAAGAGAAAAAAAAAAAAGATTTGACCTTGCTTTGCTTCTCTTCTCCATCTCCAGCCACACACTAACTAGGATCTCAAGTGCTGCATGTCAGTCCTCCAAACACCACATGCAACCATATTAGGATGCCCCTCCCTTTGATTCAGTCAAATACTCCTACTTTGTCTCATGTATGCCCCATTTTAGTTTTCTATCTTGCCACCAACCATCGACCTAATTCTATCATTGATGGTACGTAGCTGCTGATCTTGATCTCCAACTATTATTTTCTAGCACTCGAAATCTTAAAAGTGTTTTGATTAATCGCTATCGGGCAGTGCACCAATGTCCACCCTAGCTCTTGTCAGTATATATTAAATTTGGCCATTCTCGATTGTAGTGACCCACTTATATCCCAACTTGACCTTTAATGAAATGAAATTATTCAGATTGATCGATTTGGGCTTTGCCACTTGACTAGCTTATCCTTGATCTATCTTGATTTGAGCATGAAGCCACACCCTAGTCATACTTTTAGTTGAGTAGTTATCCACTCACTTAACTTATTTGGATTCTTCAAGGTTTTTTATATCGTTAAAGCTTCTAAGGCATTGATAATGAAATTAATTATATATTACTGGTATTGAATAGACCAAGTCAATATGTCTAACTAAAGTATGATTTTGAAGTATGAAGAGATAGTAACATAGCACTTCAAAGTATGTTTTCTAATGATCTTGAAAAATTATAATTGGTATATTAAATTTGTTTTATGATCTTTTCCTTCTATTTGATAAATGGGTCAAGCATGATATTATTATTATTCTAATTATTTTATTTTGAAAATAAAACAAAAATAAAGTACATATTTAGTATGTTTGTAAATAAGTTATTTTACTTGTTTTGAGCATTATATTTGAAAGTTTGATAGGGTGATTTGTGAAATTATATATATATATATATATATATATATATATATATATATATATATATATATATATGTATGTATGTATGTATGTATGTTTGCCTGTATATGTAAGCATGTATGTATGTATATGTATTCTCAGCATGGCTATGATTTGGCTTCGCTAATGAAATTTATACATTGGACCTAACAACTTATAGTCTGAGAAACTAGCTTCAATATCGAACCACCAATATTAGAATAATAGTATCTGGTAGTTTATTTGTCATATATCTATAATCTGATCCACACCACTAGACTACATAGCCATAGTGATATTGGGTTTACTATGCGTTTCTAAAAACATACTCTTGAAAAGTGAAACAATATTAATTTCTAAATTTTGCTATGCCCATCAATTATACTATATTTGATTTACTATTAGCTAGCATGTTTAGACTGCAGTTTGTGGTATTTTGTTGCTTACTGGGTTGGTGTGACTCATTATTTTTTTTTCCAGACTAGAATCATTAATTGCTCGATACATAGGGGAGGGTATTAGATCTCCCGGAGATATTCATGACTGTTTGGGTTTGTTGGTTTGGTTAATTTAGCTTCATTTAGTTTTCTTTAGCACTTCATCTGTTTAAATGATAGTAAATGATTTCAATATTCTTTGTTACCTTGGGATATTTGACTATAAGAATGATTTAATTGAATAATTATAAATCTAATTTTCAAAAATTGGAAAGAAAATTATTATTGCTCCAAAATCATTATACTTTGATCGGTAGCCTTACATCCTTGTATGGTTTATCTTGTACGTATACAGTTTTTGTTATGCTTTAGATTTGCACATGACAAAATGTTTACAGGATAGGTTGCAGCCGCCACTATTGTTTGGATTTTAAGGGTTTGGCAGAGCAGCAGTAATGATGATAGACCTTGAGACACACCACATGGGATCATTGTAGCATTGGAGCTCCTATATGCCGTAGCGTTGCTTGAAGAGATCACCATAGCAAGATTAAAAAACTGAAAAGACCATGTAATGACAATCATTAAGACTGTTATGAGCATTAGCACTCCTGAAAAAAATAAATACAGCTAATACACTATTTTTCTTCTTTCCCCCATATAATTTGTCCAATTATACATTCAAACATACATACATATATACATATACACATACATACATATGTATGTATTTATGGATATATTTGATCAGAACTATACATATTGTAAGTTCTTCCAGGTGTTTTTTCATTTTACGCTAATCAAATCTTATTCCATCAGCAAAATCACAGTCATTAAATGCTCACCCATGACTAACTTAATCAAATCCAGATTTATATTGTGAGATAACAGTTGTCCATCAACTTGCGCATCCGTTTCAATGATGCACAGTAAATGTGCCACAGATTTTGTAGATATAGGCCTATCTTAACAACCTGATATCTAATATATGGCCCAGCCTGGTCCAGTGACCCCCCTAGCCCATGTGAGGCCTGGCCTAGAACAAGACCTGCTTCCAAAATACATGGGTCAGAGCCCAATTTTCGAGTCAGAGGAGGTGAGGCTATTTTCGGCTCCTCCCCAAATGGGGTAGAAAACCCTAACCTCTTGGGCAATAAATGTCCCTCTACTCCTTATGAAGCAAATTCCAAGTTCTCTCTCTCTCTCTCTCTCTATATATATTGGGTTACAGTTGCATGTTTTGTGCAAAAAAATGATTGATCTTATCTTAATCATTGGATCACATTTTGCATAGCTTTCAAAATATGACATCAGTTTCACGATTTGTGCTATGGATGGAATAAAGAGATTCATGCTTTGAAAGATATGCAAAATATGATTCAACAATTGAGGTAATGAAAGAAAATCATTATTCTTTTGCATGAATGATACAACTAGAACCTCTTGTTATTGTTGCTGCCTAAATTAGTCAACTTGCTATGAAATAGAAAGTATGTTAACTTTGGTGAAATCATTATAAGTCAACAAGTTCATGCAGTTACGGATTCTTGACAATCTTGGTTGCAACAAGTTACAAAAGATGTGGGATCTTCATTATCCGGATATATTAACTATAGTGCCCACTCTATTTATTTGTGTTATTGAATTAAAAATGATACCTGAATTTTATTTATTCTTATAGCAGGGGCACAGAGGATTACTGGTGCCTAGACACCATTCAAGAAAGCTCATTAAGTGCTAGTGGTCTTACTATTAGACTTTCAAAGTGAATATGGATTGGAGTATGGATCCTCTACACTACCCATGCGACATTGTAAAATACAGTGTAGTTGTGGATTGCTACTATTAAAAGCTGGACGATCATCAAAATAGGAATCCACCAGCATGGGCCATATTATATGTGGCACACTTTGGTTGATGGCTGTCCATCCCTATGGTGGCCATCCACTAACCCTGACAATTGCGAGAGCATGGAAGGTTTAAGTTCTCCTGGCTTTAAAGATCAAAGTTGGAGAGCAATTTTGGAGATCTAGACATGAAAAACTAAAGTCTAAACTGTGGAAATTGTAATGGGAACAATAAATTAATAAACGTTGCATTGTATGTTGTAATGTACGGCCTATAAGTCCATATGCTAATGAAGGCCCCTAAGTTTTGAGAGGCCAAGTCAAACATGAAAACGTAGACCACACACTTGGCAAATCTTAGAAGCAACTCTGAGACCTACCTTGAATTAAATTTCAAACGAGATTGAATTCAGTATCCAAAACCAACCCATGCCACTGACTACTCATACGCATTAGGTAAGCAAGCGGATTCAATCACAGATCGTTCGAAAATTTTGAAGCTAGCTAGCTGGTTATCAAAGTAGAACGAGAATTTCATTAAGACGGAAGAACCGAGTGAACAAAAAAGAAGTGGCAGGTTATTTAAACCAGCTTAGATATATAGATCGCTAAAATGATCTTTACCCACTCAAACGTTAGCAGGTTAAAGAGCTACAACTTAATTAACTCAGACTATCGCCAAGTTTGTCCCCATTAGAACTGCTTCCCTTCAAAGCGTTGCCCAAAAGTCCAGTTGGCCGGAATGACATTATCTGACTGCACCTCCTTCTTATAATCACTTGAGGACACCTTGAATGACAAACTATAACCTACCAACCTCAGATTGGTCCTCCAAATGCCGCCCCACACCCTATCCATTTGCCAGAACCTCTCATCCGCCCCGTTCACCTTCACCCAGACCAACCCCACGTCTCCGCTGCCTCCCACGTTGTAGACTAACACTTGGATGAAGTCGGGGTCGCCCATCATCTCAAACATGATGCCACCTTTCTTGACGCAGGGAACCTTCCGGAACTGCACCGGGATGATCGAGGCGCGGTAGTCGTTCACCAGCTTGAAGAACATGGGCTGGGGGAGATCGAAGTGTTTGCGGGGTGGGTTGCACCTGCTGGCGGACTCGTTGGAAGAGGCGGGATGCGGCCAGCAGAAATTGGTGGCGCTGATGGTGATGCTGCCGGGGGCGCACCACCGTGAGTCGTTGTAGCACCGGATTTCGTAGCACGCTCCACACGTGGAACCATCGTTGAAGAGGGCTTTGCTTACAGCTGCCGTCTCCAAGCCATACCCTTGCTTGAAGAGATTGCCGTATCCGCACGCTCCTCCTGTTAATTTGAGTGGAAGGAAATTAAGGAATCAGAGAGGTATATGGGTTTTCAAAGGCCAAACGCAAACTTGCAAATTAAATGGCATCTGTAACTAAGCAAGGACACATATGTATGTATGTATGTATGTAACTAAGCTAGGACACAGGTGATTGATGCTGTTCGGGGCAAAAAAAAATGAGAAGCTAATGGCCAAATATATTGCATGTAGGAACCTGACATGCATCAACCCAGTTGCATGATGCTGCTGTATATCTTGATTGCATGTAATCATCCATAAGGACATAATGTATGCTAGCTAGGTAATTTGTTGCATGAAGCACCGGACTTGCAAAAGAAAATCTAGGGTGTTGGGTTGGCAGATCGTATCATGCATTATGGCTTCTTACTGGCAAACCAAATATGCATGGCTGCGGCCAAAAGACATTTTGGATGATAGAGGATATAAGATGGATGGCCATCAAATAACGCACATAGAGATATCAAAAGGCTACTGAATTTTCTAATATTTATTTACTGATTTTTATGAATGTTTTTATTCTAAATTGGTTCATAAAATATGATTTATGAGGAGTATAAAAAAAAAAGGCATGCTCTGCTGCATTACATACTCCTTTTATTTCAATGTTAGAGCAAGAACCAAAACATATCATGTCACATGTTTGATCCATAGATTGCCCGAAAAACACAATATAAAGATCCTGATTCTAAACTTTTTAAGAACTTGCATATCTTGCATCTCAAATTACAAATATTTTGTATATCTTTTGATAAAAATTATAATGAGCTTTTCATCCTTCCTTTTACCACGGCAAAAATGTATAATGAGAAATCCTCTACTCTTTTTTTATTTTGGGGAAAACCGCATCCGCCTTCAATTTGAAATTTTGAAATAATCAAAGAAGAGTAACGAGAAAAAAAAAAGGCTCTCAAAACAATGTATCGACATTAATTTTTAGTTGCAAACTAGCTAACCTTTATATATACCACTAGTAAATTATTTTCCTGAAGATACAAAAAGAATACTCACCCAAGCTATCTCTTCCCGTCGCGTCTCCATAGTAAGCGGCAGTTGCGGTGTCCCACTCACTGACTTGGGCCATGGCTCCAGAGGCCATGAGCCAGGCAGTAGCTGCAACACAAACAATGGCAATAGAGATTTTTGCCATCTCCACTCTCTTGTCTTGCTATCAGTTCATCAAAATGGTCAAAACTAGATGCTATTTATAGGAGAAAAATATCTTTAATTGTAAAGAATTAACGTGACTAGAGGATCCACATAATTTAGAATTAATATGGTACTGGATGATTTCTTGCCATCTCCACTCTCTTGTCTTGCTATCAGTTCATCAAAATGGCCAAAACTAGATGCTATTTATAAGAGAAAAATATCTTTAATTGTCAAGAATTAACGTAACTAGAGGATTCACATAATTTAGGATTAATATCGTACTGGATGATTTCTTGCCAATTTAGACATCTTTCTGGTTTATAATTAATTAAATGGAATGAGAAGATTATCACAATTTCTTTTTTCCGTTTTTGCAAGAATGATTACCACAAATTTAGTATGACACACCGTAAAAAAAGACTTCTTAATATCTTTTTAGTTGTAATTAATTAAATGGAACGGGATGATTGCCACAAATTCAGTACGACACACTGTAAAAAAAAAAAAAAAAAGATTTCTGGCATATTTCGGTTCGGGTTCCTCTGTACTCGCTCATCTTTTCCGTATATTGACACGGGCCGCCAGAATATTTTGGAGGAAAATGCGGTGCAATTTTCTCTGTCGTTCAAATCGCACCACTTAATTTGGGTCATTCACAGTTTAAAAAGAAAAAAAAAAAAGAAGAAATTAAAAGAAGCATGCGCGTCTTAAATTGGAAGTCTAGATAGCGCAAAGAACCTGCGACATCTTGTCCATTTCTGCCTGCCGATTCGCATGTATGAATCCTGCCGGCCTGGTATGAGTCCATGGACATTAATTGGGCTTGGGGCAAGGCCTTGTGTGGTAAATCTTCACCGCTTCTGCGCTAATTATTAACATAACCAAAAAAAAAAAATAAAGAAATAAAGTTTCTGGTTTGCCTCAAAAATCATTAATAATGTATGTCTAAAGGCACAACTCTCACTAAATAGAAAAGTGTCACTTCATGCAGTATCAAAAATGTAAAATGATTAGGCAAGGATTTTGGGTTTTCTGCTACTCTCAGGAACGGCTCCATCTAATTAGATAAGGTCTTGTGCTCTCTCTTTTACTTCTCTGAACAAAGATTGGATCATAGCTGACAATTTGACAAGGCCTTTATAAGCACCTGTTTGATTGATCCTTTTTTTTGCATGAACACTTCAGAATTCCTCTCCATTCAAATGTTTCAACATGGAGCTACGACAAACTGGTCCCAAGCTCTTTGAAAGGATGGGTGAACTTTTTTGTAACCCATAATTTCACATCGATAACAATGAATAAGGATGGCAATGAGTCAAATATGGGTTCAGTCATTCATTATCTATATCCATCTCGTAATTAAAAACCATGTACTTGTACCTGCTTTATACTTGCATCAGGAAAAGGCTACCAGATGGAGGTAGATAAAGCAGGATGTAGAGGTTGGATGGGACAAAATTACAAAAATTAATTTATTCTACTTACAAAATAAATAAATAATATAAAACTAAACTTTCTATATAATATTAAATAAAGAAGGTAATATCTTTATTGAGGATAATTTCTGATTCTTACATTTCATTGTTCTCCAATAGGAGTATATATAGATTACAAGGTCTAGCTATTGTAGCAATTACAAGAAGAAGGAATATCTCGATTACATACTAAGTAAAGAGAAATCAAATGTAGAATAGCTAAACAAGGAGAAAGATCAAATAGGAGTGCCAGCCAAATATGAATATGTGTTGACTTGCTAAACATAGGAAAGAGCCAAATAAGACTGCAAGCCAAAATAGAATGTTGGGTTGGAATGAGTGTGTGCTGATACACCCCCTCAAGATGAAGAATCGGGAGCACGAATCTTCAGCTTGTCCCTTAGGAACCTAAAATGGGAGGTACCCAAGAGCTTGTTGAGAATATCGGCAAGCTGATCTTGGGTGGAGATGAACTGAACAGATAGTTGATGTCTTGCAACACGTTCACGAACAAAATGAAAATCAATTTCGACATGCTTCGTGCGAGCATGGAAAACAGGATTGGCCGACAGATAAGTGGCCCCAATATTGTCACACCATAGAATCGGGGGACCATGTAAGGGATGGCCAAGTTCTTGAAACAATGACTCAAGCTAGATAAGTTCAGCTGATGCATCTACTAAGGCTTTATATTCAGACTCTGTGGACGAGCGGGCAACTATTTTCTGTTTACGAGATACCCAAGAAATGAGGTTGGGGCCGAAAAAGATTGCATAGCCCCCAGTGGAACGCCTATCAGTCCCATTACCCGCCCAATCTGCATCCAAGAAAGCTTGGAGAGAGCGAGAGGTGGATCGGCGAATGTGTAACCCATGATCAGCTGTAGCTTGAAGGTACCGTAAGATGCGTTTGACCATAATCCAGTGATCAGTATTAGGAGACTGCATAAACTGACATACTTTATTCACTGTAAAGAAAATATCCGGACGTGTCAATGTAACATACTGAAGAGCCCCAACAATGGAGCGACACTGTGTGGGGTCCGGATGGGGAGCACCCCCTGAATCAGAATCCTTTGTCATGGCCATTGGGGTCTGAACAGGTTAACAATCAACCATGCCTGCCTTTAAAAGAAGATCTTTAATGTAGCGGTTTTGAGATAATAATAATCCAGCAGAGTTCCGAACAATCTCAATTCCTAAGAAAAAATGGAGATCACCAAGATCCTTAATAGAAAATTCCTTAGCAAGCTGTTGAAGAAGAAGAAAAATCTGACTGGAGTCATTGCTGGTTACCAAAATATCATCAACATAGATGAGCACATAGAGAACATGAGACATCATCCTTAAAATAAATAATGAAGGATCAGTTTTGCTGGCAACAAACCCTAGTCGGAGAAGAAATTGGGAGAGACGGTGAAACCATGCACGGGGTGCTTGTTTTAACCCATATAAAGATTTGTGGAGATGACAGACATAATCTGGATGGTCGCGGTCCTCAAACCCTGGCGGTTGGGACATGTAGACTTCTTCTGGTCGGTTGCCATGTAAAAAGGCATTATGAACATCTAATTGCCGGATGGACCAACCTTGAGAGATTGCAATACTTAGAATAGACGGAATGGTGGTAGGTTTGATAACTGGACTGAATGTCTCGTTGTAGTCGAGGCCAAGTTGCTGATGGAACCCTTTAGCAACTAGACGCGCTTTGTAACGCTCGAGAGACCCATCAACTTTTCTCTTGATCCTGTACACCCATTTACACCCGACCAAATTCTTTTGATGAGATGAACGTAGAACAAGAGACCACGTACCATTACGAATTAAAGCATTAAATTCTTCAGTCATTGCAGCATGCCACTCAGAGTGTTTAGAGGCTTGAGTAAAGCAAGTAGGTTCTATGGTGAGGATAGTGGTGGTGAGGGTGGATGGCTGGTTGGAATGGGGTCGAAGTACCATGGAATGTGTACGGGTGGGTTGGGCAGGTGGGTCAGGGGAGGTTTTATCTTGCTGGGAGCTAGTTGTAGGGGAAGGCGTAGGAAGGGAAGGTTTTGCTGATGAGGAGAGGTCAGTAAGTAATCTGATCCGAACAGGTGCAGAGTCGTTAATGCTAAAAGGGCTTGGAGTGGGATCGATCATAGGAGAAGGTGTTGAGGCAGACCGAGAAAAGGGGGATGCAGCCGATGATGAGTTGGACAGACGATGCAAAGGAGAATGTGGAATCGGTGGAGGAACAGATGGTAGTGGGGTGGCCTCTTTTAGAGGGTGAAGTAATGTAACGCCTCAAGGTGGGGAAGAGGGAGATGATGGTGGTGGACAAGTTAATGAAGACTGAGATTGAAAAAGAAAGGTAGATTCGTCGAAGCGAACGTGCCTAGCGATATATGTACGATTTATTTTTAAATCGAGATATCGATAGGCACTATGAGAGGGACTATAGCCGAGAAACACACACGGTTGAGACCGATACTCCATTTTATGCCGATTGTAAGGATGAAGAAGAGGATAGCAAAGACACCCAAAAATTCATAGGAAGGCATAGGATGGTGGTTTGTTGTGAATGAGTTCGAAGGGGGATACATCACTAGAGACTTTAGATGGCATCCTATTAATGAGAAAAATAGCCATTTCAAAGGCATAGTGCCAGTATGACATGGGCACGGATCCATGAGCAAGAAGGGATAGGCCGGTTTCGTAATATGATGGTGACGACATTCGACAGCCCCTTGTTGCTCGTGGGTGTGAGGAGCAGCAACACGATGGGTAATGCCAATTTTACGAAAAAATTGAGGAAGAGAGCGAAATTCTCCTCCCCAGTCAGTTTGGATTGATTTAATAGTACGAGAGAAATGCCGTTCAACCAAGATTTGAAATTGTAAGAAAGTAGAGAATACATCGATTTGCGTATTAATGGATAAAATCAAATATATTTACTTTGATCATCAACAAAAATTATGTAGTAGCGGTGTCCTAACAAAGATGGAGTAGGGGAAGGACCCCAAACATCACTATAAATAAGATCTAATGAAAACTGACTGCGACGATGGGACGGAGGTAAATGCAACTTACTAGACTTGCCTAATTGACATGAGGGACAAAGGGAACGAAGATGTGCAGACTTGCAGGGTAGATTATTGGTCTTCACCATGGAGCGAAGCAAGCGATAATGGGGATGGCCCAAACGGTTGTGCCAGCCATCAAGAGTGGTGCTCTCGGCTACGTGAACAATTGCAGACAACGGAGAAGGGCTGGAATGGAGAGTGTATAATCCTCCTTTACTCAGACCAGATAACACTATGGTCTTGGTAGTTCGATCCTTCACAAGAAAATGAGAGGGGTGAAATTCAAAAAAGACATTGTTATCTTTTGCAAACTGTTGTACAGAAAGTAAATTTTTAGAAATAGAAGGAACGTGTAAGATATTAGATAACTGAAAAGAAAGAGAAGAGTAGGAAGAGGAAAAAGAACCATGACCAATATGTGATATATGTAATCCCTTACCATTGCCTACATGCACCTGATCAGGATCAGTGTACTCATCATAGGAGGACATAGAATGAATGTCAGGAGTGATATCGTGAGATGCTCCTGTATCTGGGTACCAAGTGAGGGCAGTGGAGGGGTGAGGGGTAGGGAGAAGTGGTGGATTAGGGTGACGTTGAGATGGATTTGGATTTGGATATGGTGAATATGAGAAATTGGCATTGGATTGTGGAAAAGAAAAGTGTGGATATGATTGCTGAGAGTGATAGAAGCAGGTGGCATTAGAGTGGTTGTTACGATTGCAAAACGAACACCATTGAGAACCACGGCCACCAGGTGGACCAAAACGACCACGACCTCGACCAAACTTGCCACGTCCTCCACGACCTCTAGTAAAGCCATGGCCAATAGAGGGCCTAGGGTCATTAGAAGAATGGACGAATCGTTGAGCAGTATTGACGATAGGATTGGTAGGAGTGGCATCAGCAACAGTTAATTTTCTAAATGTCCGCATGCTTTCATGGCTAAGTTACAGCCCATGAAGTTCAGTGTATGTTGGAGGGGTGTGTCGGTTGAGAATGCCAGGGACCGCATCTTGTAGATCATCATATAGAGCACGCAATATATGAAGATTAAATTCGGTTGGCTTGAGGGTATTACCAGAGGCAGCAAGTTCATCAGCCACAGCTTTGGCACGTCGGAGCAGAGAAGTGACGGTCTCATCTGATTTTTGACGTAGATTCTGCAACACTAGATGCAGAGACATGAGCCTGGTAGGAGATGCTGAACCAAAGGCTTCATGAAGAATGGTCCAGCACTCAAAACTAGTCTCTTTGTCAAGAAGAAGAGGAACCAAATCTTCAGATAATGAAGCAACAAAAAGGCTTATGAGTTGGGCATCTTGTTGTTGCCAGTCTGTAGCGGCAATCGGATCGGTGGGCTGTGGGTGAGAGCCATCAAGGAACCCAAACAGGCCTTGACCCTTTAAGAAGGGAGTAATTTGCTTTCTCCAGATCAAAAAATTGGATGCATTTAATTTGATAGATAGAAAATGCTGTGCCGATGGAAAGGTGAGAGGGGTCGTTGTGTTGGGTGGAGGAGGAGAAGAGGGATTGAAGGAGGTGGAGATAGATGAACTGGTGGCCATGAGAGAGCATAGAAGGAGGAAGAAGAAGAGATGCTCGTTGGAGCTTCAATGGCCCTGATACCATAAAGAAGGTAATATCTTTATTGAGGATAATTTTTGATTCTTACATTTCATTGTTCTCCAATAGGAGTATATATAGATTACAAGGTCTAGCTATTGTAGCAATTACAAGAAGAAGGAATATCTCGATTACATACTAAGTAAAGAGAAACCAAATGTAGAATAGCTAAACAAGGAGAAAGACCAAATAGGAGTGCCAACCAAATACGAATATGTGTTGACTTGCTAAACATAGGAAAGAGCCAAATAAGACTGCAAGGCAAAATAGAATGTTGGGTTGGAATGAGTGTGTGCTAATATTAAATAAAATAAGAATCTAAAACACAGAATATGATGAGCTAAATTTTCAATAATAATAAAAATATAAGAAACAAAAATATAATTTTTTAGACAATCAAAAATCGATAAAAGAACAAACTGAAGGAACTCAAAACCATGGAATGTGAAGCAAGAATCCATTATTATATTATGAAGTTTCATGAGAACTAAAGCAAAAAAATGTGGTCGTAATATAGAAAACAATGCAAAAAAATAAAAAATAAAAAAAGATTAAATTGACACGAACTTGGTGGATAGAAATCTGGGTATAAGTATGGAATGATGGATTGGCTCGCATTCGAATGATTTGGAGAGGAAAGTAGGTGCGACATTTTGTTTTGAAAATATAAGAACAACCAAATAATGAGAGTCATGGGATCAGTGAGTAGAGTGACTACGGCAAAGGATGAAAGATGATTGGTAGAATTATATATATTTATATCTAGTTCAAGATAGGTTTTCGCATTATTGAACCTCACCTTAAATCTAATTCGAGAATGAAAATCAAGATATATACCCACCATCAACTTTAAATGAGTTGGATAAAAGCCATGAGGATCGAGTAGGTTGGCTATCTAAAAAGGTGGAGTAAATTACTTGGGATCAAATAGGTTTCGAGCATTGGATTTGAAGATCATCATCATCATTTGGGATCATTGTAGCATCAAAGCTATATTTAGAGCTCCTTTATGAAGACATGTAGTGATAACCCTAACAAAATTAGAAAATTAAAAAAACCATGTAATGATAATCATTGGCACTGTTATGAGCATTAGCAGTCTTGAAAATCAACTAATACACCGATTTTTTTTTCCTTCATATGGTTTTGATGTTTTTTTTTTATTTTATAATAATTAAATTTTATTCTATCAGCAAAATCATGGATATTAAATGCTCAGCCATGACTATCTCAATCAAATCCAGCTTTAAATTGCCCATCAACTTGTGCATTTGTTTCAACGATCCGCATTAAAGGTGCCAAAGTTTTAGCAAATGTAAGGCTCCTCAACAACCTGACACCCAATGTGTGGTGCAGCCTGGTACATTGAACCCCCGGCCTAGCCCACGTGAAGCCTGTCCTAGAACAAGGCCTGTTTCCAAAATGCATGCATCAGACCCCTTTGTTCGATTCAGAGGAGGGGAGGCTATTTTCGGCTCATCCTCGTATTTTGGTGGGGGCTAATAAACCTAGGAACGGATCCTCTATGATATTTAAAAAGTACCATAAGATATTCTACATGCCTCAAAAATATCCATCAAAAGATGGATGCCACATATACTCACGTATGTACATTAAAATTAAAAAAAAAATTCAAAAATATTTGAATAGTTTAGATAAACATCACATAATCATCTTTTTTCTCATGGACATCCCAATATATGCACAACAACCTGCGATACTTTTTGAGTACCACAGAGAGTTCCGTTCTAATAAATCCTAGCCTCCGTGGGTAGGGATGGCAAATGGGTCGAGTCGGATCACAAACGGGTCAGATCATAAATCGGTCAGATCATAAAATGGTCAATCCAAACCCGATCTATTTATTAAACGAATCAAAAATTCAAATCTGAATCCGATCTGTTTATTAAACAGGTAATCCGATCCGATCTGTTTAATCCATTTATTAAATAAGTCAAATTAAATTAAATGGGTTAAACAGGTTAAACGAATCGAGTTAAATGGGTTAGAAACAGGTTAAACATATTTTAAATAGATTAAATGGATCACAAATGGGTTAAACAGGTTAAAAACAGATCGGATTAAATGAGTCAGAAATAGGTTACACAAGTTAAATAGGTTAAATGGGTTATCTGACTCAACCCAACCTGAATATTAAACGGATTAAATGAGTTAGATATCTAAAACTCATATCCGACTCAATTATTAAATGGGTTAAACGGATCGATCCATTTATGATCTGAACTTATTTAGCCTAAATTCAAATCTGTTTATGATGGATCGAATACAGATTGAATTGATGGGTTGAGTCATATTTTATCGGTCCTATCCGTGGATAATAAATCCCTAGTTACTCTTTATTAAGCAAATTCCAAGCTCTCTCTTTTTTTCTTCTCTCTCACTCTTTCTTTTTTCTTCTCTTTCTCGTTGATGGGTTCAGATTGTATCTTTTGTATAAAAAAATGACTGGTCTTACCTGAGCCTGTGGATGGAATGAAAAAATTCGCTCTTCAAAGATGTGCAAAATACGATCTAATAATTAAGATGCCAAAATAAAATTAATTATTTTTTTGCATGGAAAATATAATTGGAACCCTTGTTATTGTCGCTGTCCGCTATTTTTGGTCCTCACTGAAATTGGTCAACTTGCTACGAAAGAGGATGTTTTCTAACTTTGGGGCAGTCACTATAACAAGTTCGTGCAATTATGGATTCTCTACCACCATGTTTGCAAGAAGTTGCAAAACCCCAATAGATCTTCGTTATCCGGATATGTTAACTCTAGTGCCCACTCTATTTATTTATGCTATTGGATTAAAAATGACACCTGGATTTCATTTATTCTTGTAGATGTGGCCCAGAGGATTACCGGTGCCTGGACACCATTCAAGAAAGCCCATTGAGTGCCAACAGTGTCACCATTGGACTTTCAACAAATTGGAGCATGGATCCCTTGCTGTGCTTATGTGACACCACATAGTGCAACTGTGGATTACTGCCATAAATAGATAGATAATCATCAAACTAGGTGTCCATTGGCGCACGTTGGTTGATGGCTGTCTATCCTCTAATTGTGGCCATCCGTGACTGCATTGTACTATGCGGTGCTGCATGCACAATGTGGACAATGTTGGTTGTCTGGAGAGATGAAGATGGTCTTTAATTATTGGCTGCTATAAGAGGGAAACAACTCACCTATATTCCCTTCCAGAGTTTTTCTCTCATGGGTACGTAGTTATTGCAGTGATTAGCCTAGTCATTATATGTTTTCTTATCTTCTACATCCGTGAACAGTTTCTTATGGGACGATATTATATACACATGTATCAGCCCTTGTCTGGCTAGTTTCAAAAGCTTAAAGGATTGGTGCATGATCTCCTGCCCCTATAAATGTCAAGTGCCGTTAATGACTTTTGGTGAAATAACATGAAACTGTTCCCAAGGCCCACTTCTACAAGTTAGCACCAACATTCTAGTCACAGCCCCACCACTAGCTCCATCGATTGTGAGGGCATGGAAAGTTTAAGGTCTCCTGGTTTATGGATCAAAGTTGGAGGGCAACTTTGGAGATCTAGACATGAGAAAAAAAAAAAAAAACCAGCTATCTCCTAAGATCAGTACAACAGCCTTGTTCAATAAGTGTAGGCATTTTCGACCGCGGTCTGAGGAATGCAACAGAATAGCGAACCTTATCCGACTCCCAAAGATATATAGCCAGCCAAAGAGAGATCAATGGACTGGCCTCCCTGTAGGCCAAGGGTGGGGGCTAGTCATCAAAGCCGACCTAACAGTCCATCTCACCATCGACCCAAACGGTCTCCTTCTCCGATCTCTAGAGTGGACTCTACCCTAGGTCATGCTTCTCCTCAGTGCCGACCAACTAGAAAGATGATATAGAAAGGAGGTTCCAGGAGATGCAGCGATAGATCGATGCACTGCAGGCACTGAAGCAACCGGATGATGATTTGGGGTTCAACGTTGACCCTCCATTTACTCAAAAAATAATAGATTAATCTCTCTCATCTCGATTCAAGATACCTCAGATGGAACCCTACGATAGAACTGCCGACCTAATAGATCACCTAGAGAATTTTCGATAGATACTTCTACAAGAGGCCAATAACGTGACACTATCAAGCTTTTCCTTCAACTATGAGGAAGATAGCTTGTCATTGGTACTTTAATTTGTAGTCGAACTCTGTAGATTCTTTCCATCAGCTAAATCGGCTCTTCATCGCACACTTTACTAGTAGCCACCGACAGCCACATAACTCAGACTTTCTCGTTAGCATCAAGCAGAGAGAGAACGAGTCTCTTTGAGACTACACAAGCTGATTCAATACTGCAACTCTGAAAGTTTGAAATTTGGATCAATTCGTGGCAATAACCGTGCTAAAGGCCGGGCTTCAACAAAATGACCTCCTCTTCTCTCTCAACTTGAACTATCCAAAGGATTTTGCTGAAATATTGGAGAGGACAGAAAACTATGCTCAAGCTGAGGAAGCCTGAGATCGGCAAGGAGAGAATCTCAATAGGAGATCACAGTAGAACATCGAGCAGAAGAAGAAGAAAGATGATCAGTGAGTGCAGCATCAACATGCAGAGCCAAAGCCTTGTCCTTCTCAAACTCCACCTTGAAACAACCAGCCTAGGTCTCCTGCAGCACCACATCGATCTAGGACTCCTCTACGAAGGTTTCATTATTTTACTTTGATGAATGCCCTCCGAGCCTAAATTCTTATGGAGATAGAGTAGCAAGAAGAGCTCCCCCGATCGAAGAGGATGCTCATCCCAGCATAGACAAGGAACCTGAGGAAGTATTACAGGTACCACAGGAACCATGGACATAATATAGAGGAATGCTGGTAGCTCATGGAGGAGATGGAAGCACTCATTTGACGTGGACACCTTCACCAGTATGTTGATGAATGAAGGATCCCAAGGAACCAATGCGATGACCCTCCTCGATAAGAAGATCCACACAGAGACCAATCAGTAGCAAGAGAGATTCACATAATCTCTAGGGGGTAGCTTGGCCGTCGTACCTCAAATTTGAGCCGAGCTGAAGATAAGGAGCTGAAGAAAATGAAGGTCAACAATAAAGTTATTTTCTCTGAAGCTGACCTAGATGGAATAAAGTGTCTACACAATGACCCTATGGTTATTTTTTTAAATATTACTAATTATGATGTACATATATCGAGTCCTAATTGATAATAAAAGTTTAGTTGATATTTTATTTTATAATATTTTTATTCATATAAACTTGAGTTCTGAGCTACTGGCAAAGAGAAACACACCTCTGATTGGATTCTTAGATAATACTATCCCCATAGAAGGGACTATTTCATTGACCATGACAGCTAGGTGAGCTTCAGAATAGGTGGTTGTCAAAGTAAACTATTTTGTAGTCAAGATCCCATCTATGTACAACATTATCCTAGGTCGGCCTGGACTGTACACTCCCCAAGCTATTATATCGATCTACCACCTAATGATAAAATTTTCTACTCCACATGGGGTCGGTGAGCTTCGAGGAAATCGAAAGCTCATGAAAGAATGTTATATGGTGACTTTGCATGAGGCGGCACCTATGAAGTAGTCGATGAATGAGCTGGATGTATGGGACAAGCTGACCAAACAAAGAAGTCATCCAATAGAAGATCTTGTCCCAGTAATGATAGATAAGGATCCGAGCAAGGTGGTGAAGATCGTCTCAATCTTATGTGAAGAGGATCATCAATACCTCATCTCCTTCTTACATGCCAATGCAGATATATTTGCTTGGTCGACCTTCAATATGCCCGCCATCTATCCAGAGATCATTGTTCACTAACTCAATGTAGTTCTAAAACATCACTCGATTAGACAAAAGAAGTGTAGCTTTGCTCCTGAGCGATAAAAGGCTATTCAAGAAGAGGTGGACAAGCTTTTAAAGGTGGAGTTTATGAGAGAAGTCTATTATCTAGAATAATTGGCTAATATCGTCCTAATTAAAAAAGTTAATAGAAAATGGTATGCCTGCATTGACTACATGGATCTTAATAAGACATGTCCAAAGGATAGCTATCCAATGCCTCGCATGGATCAGTTGATGGATGCGACCTCGGGGGCATCAGTTTTTATCATTCATAGATACATTCTTTGAATACAATTAAATTCGGATGGCCCTCAAGGATGAGGAGAAGACCTCTTTTGAAACTGACTAGCTAAGGTCTTTTTTGCTATAGGGTCATGCCGTTCAGTTTAAAGAATGCAGGTGCAACTACCAACAGCTTGTCAACAAGATCTTCAAAGAGTAAATCGACAGAGGAGGTGTACGTCAATGACATGCTTGTCAAAAGTAGAGCTACCAAACATCACATTATCGATCTTGAGGAGACGTTCGCTATGCTGCGATGCTTTCAAATGAAACTTAACCCCAGCAAGTGCACATTCAATGTCACCTCAGATCAATTCCTTGGCTATACGATGTCTCAATAAGGGATTGAAGTAAATTTAAATAAATCTAAGCTCTCCAGAAAATGAAGCCTCCAAGGATGATCAAAGAAATACAACACCTAACAGAAAGAATTGCAGCTCTGAATAGATTCCTCTCAAGATCGACCAAAAGGAGTCTTCCTTTCTTCAAAGTTCTTAAATAGGTGAAGAACTTTCAATAGTCAGATGATTGCCAAGCTATATTTGATATCCTAAAAAGGTGCCTCGACATACCTCCCCTCCTCAGCAAGCCTGAATCTAGAGAAGTGCTATATTTGTACCTCATCATTTCACCCTCGACGATCAGCTCAGTTCTTGTCCGATATATTGAGAATAGTATCCCAAAATTAATCGTCAGTCTGTTGATGGTTGTGCTCAATTTTGTATATATACATGAATTATAAATTAATAAAAATTATTTTGATATTTTTCATCACAAAATATTTCATCTTCTAATGAACTCCTATGTTGTGGTGAAGTCCTTAGGACTATTTAGACTCGACAAAGGAGGATTTGTCATTTAGTCCTTAAATATGTTCGCGATCAAATGATACGTTGTTACCAAGGACGACAACGTTTATCAAGCATAGGTCGTTGTGTGCCATATAGGTTGGTTGTCCTCTTAACCAATGAGTGTGGAGACACTGGTATGGCATACAGGTGAGATGCAAGGATACATCTGCATTGAACGTGACCGACTCCAGAGCTATTTCTGCTGTCAAGATTTGCTCCAATGGAATATGGGTATAAATATCCCTCTGACCTGAGACCGCCACGGTGACTTGCAAGCAACTCACTGCACTTAGGCACTGGACTACCTGAATTTTTAATTCAGTAATGGAAGACTGCTGGGTGTAGTCAAGTACTTGACTTGTCGGTGCGTGTGTCAAGATGGGATTAACCATTCCAGTTTAGGAGCTGTGTACAGTCGTGTTTCAATTTAGCAAAACCTTGGCCAGGGTAGTCTTTGTGAGGAGTCACAGGACTGTTTGAGTTAAGCACGATTCGGATGATCTGATCAAGGTTGACAGTTTAACCCTAAGTCGTCCTAAACACAGGGGTCAAAAGGATGAATTATACAGTAACCATATTCATGTAGGTTCTGAGTGTTGTGATTGCGACTCTTCGATCTATCCGAACATCGGGTACCATTGCTAGATGGTCACTTCGATTAGTACAGGAATTGATTCCTGTGCTACCGGCTTAGGTTCGAACCTGCGGGGTCACACACATTAGAGGTTCCTATCTGATCTGATGGCTGATGTAGAATCTTACATGTTTGAGACTCGGTGATCGAGAATTAGGATTCTCTGATCATGAGTTCCACACCTTATGGGTACCGAGATCAAGAGTCCCACTGGTTGGGATTTTTCGATCAGGATTACATATCGATGAATTCTAATGCCCGATTGCCCATCGAATTTGGACTTAGTATTTATGAGAGGTTTAATTAGTGATTTGATCGTTAATTAACTCAATTTGATTGAGTAATTATTTTTGGATCAAGTCCAATTGAATTGGATTCAATTGGGTTTGACCCGATTAGGTTAAGAGTTGACCTAATCGTCAAGATGGTTTGGTCCCTGATTTGATCAGAGGTTGGGCTTAGTCAATTCCTGATTTGATTAAGATTTTATTGAGCCTAATTAAGCCTAATTAAGTTAGATTTAAATTAGTCTAATTGGACCTAACTTATTTGGTTCAATTAGGTTGGTTTAAATAATTAAACCACCTTGACCCAATCTCCATGCACCACCTCACTTCCATTGCATCCATTTGAATTCATGAGAAGGAACTTCTCATGAATTTTTTTCTCATACCAAGCCCTCTCCACACCCCACTTTAATGTGCTATTTGAATGGATAAGGATGATTGGTTGGCCATTCAAATTCAAAATAAAGTTTGAATTTGAATGGGCAATCAATCTTTGCGTCTTATCCCTTTTTTTACGCTCCATTTATTACATGAGAAAAGATTTCTCATGAAATCACTCCATGCACAATTTAAGCCATGTCTCATGCCTTTAGTGGATAAGGGATGAGTTGGTGTCCATTTGAATTCAAAATTTGATTTGAATTCAAATGTGCAATTAC
Source organism: Elaeis guineensis (assembly GCF_000442705.2). Taxonomy (NCBI): domain Eukaryota; kingdom Viridiplantae; phylum Streptophyta; class Magnoliopsida; order Arecales; family Arecaceae; genus Elaeis; species Elaeis guineensis. The sequence continues at coordinate 78,827,982 of NC_025994.2, forward strand.
TCATCTTTATCCTTTCTTTTGGATAAGATGTTTGACATTGTTATAAAAGAAGGAGAAGAGTGGGGCGTGCAAGAAGAAGATTTTTGGAGAAAAATTTTGGGGCGTGAGAAGTCTTGTGCATGAGAAGGAAGTCCATATCCTTCCAAGAGAAAAAGAAAGAAAAGTGGGTGCAAGATTTTCGGTGAGTTCCCTAGAGTTTTAGCCTGGGGTTCGGGAAGTGAAAAAGTGAGCTACGAGTGTCGTGAGCCCACAAAATCTTAGAAAGATCTTCAACATCTTCTCAAACACGTCTGTTGATGATCTGGAGCATCTGAAGAATCGACAGACATCGATCGAAGGAGTTCGATCAGCATCGACCGTCAAAAGGACTCTACAACGAGCTAGCACTCGTGAGGAGTCGATCAGACTGGGAGCTTCGTATGGATGATCCACAGAGGTCAGATACGTTGTGTGGCTGTATCGCGATGATCAGACTCTTCCGACGGTGATTAAATTACGGCGATCTACTACCCGCACAAAGGTATTGTGTTCTGTACATATTACAGTAAAGTATTTACTGTTCGAATTTGAATTTTAAATTTAAATGAATGCATGCTATATATCATATTTAGATCCTAGTGTAGGATAAATTCATGTTAATTAATTAGATTAATTAATAATTTTCGCTATAGAATCATGATTTTAAAAAAAAAATTAAAATTATCATTTTACCCCTGCACTAAATTTTTCCACAAATGGTATCAGAGCAAGGTTCTTGATATGATATATATATTTGCATGCGTAGATTAAGTTGTAATCTAAAAGTTTAAATTTAAAATTTGAACTTCAAAAATTTAAAATTTGAATTTTGAAAGTTGTTCGAAATTTAAAATTCAAAATTTTAAAATTCAAAATTTGAATTTTGAAATTTGAAATTCAAAATTCAAAATTTTGAAATTCAAAATTTGAAATTTGGTGGAAAATAAACCATAATTTTTTTTTCTTAGTAACAAGGCAAAGTATACATCAGCACCTCTGAATTTAGTGCACACAGATCTATGTGGTCCTTTTTTTGAGTCTCTTGGAGATAACAAGTATTTTATTAGTTTTATTGATGACTATACTAGAAAAATATGGATTTTCTTTCTCTATATTTAAAATATTTAAAGCTATGGCAAAAAGGAGAAGTGGAAATAGAATAAAGATATTGAGATCTGATAAAGAAAAAGAATATACTTCAAATGAATTTTAAAGGTATTGTAGCATTCAAAGTATTCAACAACAATCTACAACGGCATATAGCCCATAATAAAATGGCATGGCTGAGCGAAAGAATAGAACTATTTTGGATATGACAAAAAGCATGATCAAAGAGACAGGTTTACCAAAGTCATTCTAGGTAGAAGCGGTTGCATGTGCTGTATATCTACTTAATAGAAGTTCAACAAAAAGCGTGAAGAATGTAATACCTCAAGATGCATGGAGCGGACATAAGCCAAGTATTGGATATCTCAAGATATTCGG
>NC_025994.2:78829584-78917647 GCF_000442705.2 Elaeis guineensis
GACCTGCTGTGCCAGCAAGTCAAATTGCTCCGTGCCGACCGTCGCCGTCGGAGGAGGAGAGAGGCTGGGAAACAGGAGGGGAGGCCGGAGCCTGAGATCTGGCCGCGGAGGCCGTGGACCGTCGTGTGGACGCCTTGCGTGAGGCATCGAGCGTGGATCTCACAGGGAAAAATTAGGAGTGGGTGTCGGAGAAACGATCGGAGGCGGCTCCGTTGAACACTCCTTTAAGAACAAGGGTACCGCGAAGGTTCAACCCCTTCCTCTAGCGCCAATCCTGTTGGTGCAAAAATCTGCTTGCGCCAGAGAAGCTGGAGTCGGAGAAGCCACGGTCGCCGCCGGGACCTGCAAAGGAAGTCTAACCGGAGGTGGGGTTGCTCCGGCAAGACCCTCCGACGCTCAAGTCAGTTCTCTGCCTCAACAAGAATGGAGTGCTCGAACGGAGAATTTAGCAGAGTTTTGAGATAAGAAATGAGCTTAGAGAATAGCGTATCTGGGTCCCCCTTTTATAGACGAAGGAAGCAACGAATTGATGGTGATGTTTGTAACCGTCTGGCAGTGGACTGCCCAAGGTCAGACGGAGTTTGCTGCGAAGCGTAGTGGAACGGACCCGTGGCTATCGCTGGGTGTGCCACGTGAGTCTGCCGCATGAAGTGGGGCGGCGTTTTGCCGTCGTGACTTGCCAGTGGATGAGAGAATCGCGCAGTATCCGTTGCAGGAGGTGGAGCAGGATCGTGGCCGTTTATCGTGGCTGGTCAGGTAGTAATGGAGCCGCACGGGATCCGTCATGGGGAGTGGAGCAGTGCTGCGATCGTTACTGCGGCCTGTCAGGGAGTGGTGGAGCTGCGCGGAATCTGCCGCAGGAAATGTAGTAGAATCGTGGCCGCGATCGTGGCCTGGGAGTGCTGATACTGATCTGTCGGCTGAAGTTCGGCAGTGGTCATAGTCCGGCCACCGTAGAGGTCCGGATGAAGACTGTCTGCAGCCGTTGGAATCGAGGACGGAGCCCGGCTCCCGTAGGAGTCCGGGCGAAGTTTTCCTGCAGTCAAGGTTAAAAGCGAAGTCCGGCTCCCGTAGGAGTCCGGACGGAGCTTACCAGCAATTAACGTTGAGGACGGAACCCGGCTCCCGTGGGAGCCCGGGTGGAGTCTGCTCGCAGCTGAAGTTATCGACGGAGTCCGGCTCCCGTAGGAGTCCGCCCGGCTCCCGTAGGAGTCCGGTCGCAGTCTGCCTTGCAGTCGTTGGAGTCGAGGATGGAGCCCGGCTCCCGTAGGAGTCCGGGCGAAGTTTTCCTGCAGTCAAGGTTAAAGGCGAAGTCCGGCTCCCGTAGGAGTCCGGACGGGGCTTACCAGCAATTAATGTTGAGGACGGAACCCGGCTCCCATGGGAGTCCGAGCGAAGTTGTCGTGTAGTCGATGTCGGCGGTGGAGCCCGGCTCCCGTAGGAGTCCGGGCGGAGTCTGCTTGCGGCTGAAGCTGTTGGAGTTCTTTGGTGACGGAGCCCGGCTCCCGTAGGAGTCCGGGTGAAGTTGTCGTGTAGTCGATGTCGGCGGCGGAGCCCGGCTCCCGTAGGAGTCCGGGCGAGTCTGCTTGCGGCTGAAGCTGTTGGAGTTCTTGGTGACGGAGCCCGGCTCCCGTAGGAGTCCGGGTGAAGTTGTCGTGTAGTCGATGTCGGCAGCGGAGCCCGACTCCCATAGGAGTCCGGGCGGAGTCTGCTTGCGGCTGAAGCTGTTGGAGTTCTTGGTGACGAAGCCCGGCTCCCGTAGGAGTCCGGGTGAAGTTGTCGTGTAGTCGATGTCGGCGGCGGAGCCCGGCTCCCATAGGAGTCCGGGCGGAGTCTGCTTGCGGCTGAAGCTGTTGGAGTTCTTGGTGATGGAGCCCGGCTCCCGTAGGAGTCTGGGTGAAGTTGTCGTGTAGTCGATGTCGGCGGCGGAGCCCGGCTCCCGTAGGAGTCCGGGCGGAGTCTGCTTGCGGCTGAAGCTGTTGGAGTTCTTGGTGACGGAGCCCGGCTCCCGTAGGAGTCCGGGTGAAGTTGTCGTGTAGTCGATATCGGCGGCGGAGTCCGGCTCCCGTAGGAGTCCGGGCGGAGTCTGCTTGCGGCTGAAGCTGTTGGAGTTCTTGGTGACGGAGCCCGGCTCCCGTAGGAGTCCGGGTGAAGTTGTCGTGTAGTCGATTCCACTGAGGACTTCGGCTGTGGGTATTTTATACCCAACACTATTAGTTATTATAACCAATATATATTGACAAAAAGTTATATAAAATATCAAAAAGTCATATATATTATTCAGGATGTCATATTTATTCACAGAAAGTCATATATATTATTCAGAATGTCATATATATTCACAGAAAGTCATATAAAAAGCATTAGGAAGTCATATATGTTATTCAGGATGTCATATCTATTTATAAAAAATTATATATATTGTTTAAGATATCATATATTGTCATGCCTCTGATCAAGAATAAAAATTAAAATAAAATTTGAGGAATATAAACAGTCGCCGCATACCTACAGAGTGCTGGCATGCAAGGCTTCTAATCTGGCAAAACTCAATATAATATGCAAAATAGTATACTCCAAGCAATGGTAATAATAGAATAACTAACCAATTCCTATCTTAATTTTTAACTTTGGCTTTACTGTAATCCATATCATTTTTACATAGCATTGTCAAGTATAACTATTCCAAAAATAACCATCTTTTACAAACTGTCCTCGCCTTTATACATAACTCCCAAAATACCAAGTTCTAATCTTCAAAAATAGTCTTTGAATCTAAAAATCATAAATGAAAGTTTGTGAGCTTCACGACTCAGTAAGTAACAGATACATCTATAAAACAGATCTAAATCATGATGATATATAGTTCAAATATATCATAAGGATGCAATATCAATCTGATCAAGATCAAAATCATAAAATTAAAGACATCTGAAATACAGTCTCACGTCAACTTTGCTATAATATGAAAATCAGTTATAGCACAAAAGTTATATATATATTTATATATATATATATATATATATATATATATATATATATATATTATATATATATAGTTCCATCACACTATATTTAAGCATGGATGCCTACTTCTTTTCGCTCTCAGCCCTTACTGTAGTGTCATAATTACCCCTCTAGCAAGAGATCTTAGCTAGAAAAGACCACGCTTTCCTCCATGGTGGGGATCTTAGGTCTATACGTATGCCTCATGGTGGGCATCTCAAATCTACACTTACGTCTCATGGTGGGTATCTCAAGTCTACGTTTACGTCCTATGGTGGACATCTCAAGTTTGGACATTATACATAGTAGGCTGAAAGTCAGATGAAATATATATTAATAACTACTTATAAGTCAAAGATTTTTTTTTTTTTCAATATATTTTTTATACGGCTTCAATATAACTTGATACAACTTGATACTACTATGATTCATATATTTCAACAAGCTATAATCATAATTTATTAAGTCTGATCTAATCATAGCATGTAAAGTCATTTAGTTCAACTCATAAGATTCAATTCACTAATCAATGTATCATAGTATATATATTCCAACTTGAAAATAAATTAAGTGATTCACATCATGTCAAGGAGATGATATACAGTAATTTTATGCACAATCATATCTAATTGCATATATAATAGTCTGTATCATTTCAGATAAATAGAATGATTATTACTTGATTCAGATGGATCATGATAAATATAAGTGTCGTTATTATAATTTGTATCATGTCATAGAAGTGATATATAACAATATCATGCATAATCAAATCTGAATGTCTTTATAATAATTGATATCATTTTAACTGAATATGATGATTCTTATTTGATTTAAGTTGATCATGATAGCATATCAGGAATACTTACAATAGTTGGTATCATATCAAACGATGACATAAAGATCCATTTAATTTTGATTGATTATAAAATATAACTGTTACTTACCTCAAGATATCGTAGCTAAATAATTAATCACTCCACCGTAGTTTCTCAAAACTTGATAATCTACAACCACGACTAAGTTAACCCATCGTAATAATGTTTTGAACTACTTTCTAAAAATATTCTCAACCTTCGTAAGCTTCTAATCCTCAGAATTGCTATATTTTGGAGGAAAAGAAAGAAAAAGAAGAGAGAGGAAACAATAACCTCTTTTTCATCTTTTCCTTTCACAAGAGCCCATTTTCACTAATTATTTATCCTATCTAGATTTATCCAAAATTTTTCAAATTTCATCCTTAAGTTAACTCATAAGCCAATATCCTCCTATTAAAATTTTAGCTTAAATTATCAAAGATAAAATTTACAGGTTACAACAAGGTAGAACAAATCCACCCATAAAACAAACCATCCCTATTTTCAAAATTTCTCTATTACAATACTTTTTAATTTCTGTTTTCATTATTCAACTACTCATCCCATCATCTATTAACTAATTTATAATAGAAATCAACTACATACTACATTTACTATTAACTTCTAATTGAAAGCAATCCAAACAAATATAAAGGATGGTTAATCTTATCCGCTAACGAGCTGACCTACAGTAGCGACACAACACACGATAGCTACAAGAGGAAGAAGAGAAGGGAAGGGAAAAAAAAAAAGAGAAGGAGAGAGGAAGAGAGAGATGGAGAGAGATTTTCCATTCTTTTTTTTCTTTCTTTCTTTGCTGTTTCTTTTTCTTTCTTTGCTTTTCCTCTTTCCCCACCCACTCATGCACACATCCACGCATGCACACACGAAAAGAGGGAGGAAGAGATAGAGGGTTTCTCCTCTAGTCTTCTTCTCTTTCTTTCCTTCTTCTTTGTCCACCCAAACAACACACACACATAATAGGGAAGAGGGGGAAGCGGGCAAGGGAGAGAGAGATAGAGATAGAGAAAGAAAGATTTCTCCCCCTTTTTCTTTCTTTCTTTATTTTTTTTGCTTCTTCTCCTTCTTCCTTTATTTTTCTTCTTCTCCATTTTCCACTCGCACAACACACACACGCACATAGTGAGGGAGCTTGGGAGATAGAGAGAGAGAGAAAAAGAGAGAAAGAGGGTGCAGGAGAGGGAGAGAGGGTGCGGGAGAAAGTGGGGGAGAGAGAGAATGCGGAAGAGAGGGGCTTTTGTTCCACAAAATAGGGGAGAGAAAGAGAGGGGGTTTAGGTTCTTTTCTTTCTTCTCTTTTTTTTTCTTCGGTGGGGGGCACGCGATTGCCCTTTTGAGAAGCTAGGGTCCGCAACCTCCTGCATCCCATGTGGCATGGAAAAAGGTTGGGTCTCACATATATATTCACAAAAAATTATATATATTGTTCAAGAAATTATACAGGTAACAGAAAGTCATACATATTATTCAAAATATCATAAATATATAGGAAGTCATATATATTATTCAGAATGTCATATGTATTTATGGAAAGTCATACAAGGCATCAAAAAATAATAATATTGTTTCTTCTTTGTTCTATGAAAAAAAGATATTTTCGTCATTGAAAATTAAAGAAAAAAAATTGAGCGGTATTAAATGTCTGTCTGCGCTACATGCTCCAATGTGATTGGACGGTGTGCACTCTTATTGCACTACATGTAGTGCACAAAGACTTTCTCTACTATTTCAATACAACTGAAGACAAAGCTGGAAATAGACTCAAGCTAGTCTAAAATTCATCGGACCAGACCGATTTTAGGTCTGGCTAGGAGTTAGGCCCGAACAATATCAGACCATATTTGGACATAGAAATAGAGTCTATTTTTTTAGGCCAGGCTCGGGTATACAATTGGGCCGACCCCTGCATAGCCTGCACTTGAGCTTGAATTTAGGCCGAACACTTAGGCGCAGTTGATTTCATTTGAGCCGGCTAGACCAAAATGACAAAATCACTAGAATTAGCTAAAGAGGGATGGAATCACAAATGAAAGCATCTATCCGTTATTTTCAAGCCTAGGGTTCTTGATTTCTCCTCTCCACCTCTACTTCCAATAAAAGGGCAAAAGGCAGAAGAAAGGAGGAAGACAAGAAAAAAAAGAGGGTAGGCATCATAATTCAAACCGATTGTCTTACTCTTTATCTCTCACCAACTCTCTATTCTATTATGTTCACACCTCTTTCATTTTCTATTCCATTACTCTACCTCCCCATCGCTGTTAGTCACTTACTTCTCCTTTGCTGAAAATAAAGAAAAAATAAAATAAAAATAAAAATAAAGAGCTGTACCTCACGATCCAGGCCCCTGGATCTCCGCTTGCTTCTCTTTCCCTATAGTGACTATGAAATTAAACCAGTGGTAGTGGTACAAGTAATACACCCATGTGCTAATTTATTTCCATTGATTTTTTTCTATTTTTTATTTTTATTCTCTTTGACATCAGCCTTGACTCCTATATGGTAGTTTTTTTTTTTCTTTTTCTTTTTTTATTTCAAAGCCAAGAAGGGTTACTTTGACAACCAAAGTACAATTCTTTTCCATGCACAAAAAGGAGGTTGTTATCCATAAATTGGAGACTTTTAAGATTGGTGAAATTTTGATTATTATAGACCCCTTAAATAAGCCCAATGGTCCCAACTTGCTTAAGAAGACTACCCAACACATCTGTTGCCAAAATCAAAAGAGCCAGTGATAGTGGATCTCTGTCTCAAATGTTGCTTATGTTTGACCCATTTCCTAGGTGAACCATTAATGAGAATGGCCACCATTTTGAAATAGGAGATCATGAAGCCACGAGATCCTTTTTTAAAAAAGTCTCTGGCTTGCATTACAAAGAGAAGGAATTTCCAATTAGTCTTATCGAATATCTTTTCAACATCAAGTTTGCATCAGACTCCTTTACTCCCAATTATATCGTACTAAGCCAGAATCTAATTTGCACTCACAAATTTTCAATAATTGAGAGACCTTTTATGAATGTAGAGTGTGATTCATCCACCAGCATGAGAAGAAACTTTGCCACCAAGTGGCCAAAGTATTTCCGATGATCTTGTAGAGCTTGTTATAAGCAACCTAATAGGCCACAGATCGTGAAAAGTGATGAGACCATCTCTTTTACAGTTTAGCATTGCCTCTATCTTAGAAACTTCAACCTTAATTAATTTAAGAGGCAACATGGAAATTTTATGCAAGTTAATCCTTAATCTGAAGCACCTTCAAAAGCCAGAAACACTGCTTTAACAGCAAAAGCAGTTCTCTTGTTTCTGGCATAGAAAAGGAGGGATAAAGTGAGGGCTCTTGATCTCATCAAACCAAGGATTATCACCCATATCTTAAAAGAGCTGATTATGGGCCAAGCCTCGGACTTAAACTCTATTCATTGTTAATTGGGCTTCAGATCGGCTGTACATAAAATTTGATATTTTCTGGGTCCAAGCCCAGCCCATGATCAGGTCTACAGTTACCTTTGACAAGCCCATCATGCTAAGACATCAGTGACCAATTAAAATAACAAGGTTGGAGAGAGGGGAACACCTCCTAGATGTTCAAAAGAAAACTACACCTGTTATGCTAAAGTTCTAGTAGCAGCAAGACTCAAATATGCATCAGCCATTATTTTCATTAACATCATCTTTGATTCATACGATTTGCTAGAGATAGATGATGTTTTCACCCATTGATGGGAACATGCTAGCTGTGCATTTTTACGGATGGCAGCAACGACAGATGAAAAAAAAAAATTCTGTAAGTTATCAGAGCTAATCTGCAGCTTCCATTTAGTTGTGAAGGAAAAAAGCAAAACAAAACTTAATATTATTATTATCACTTTCCAATTTCACAGAGGATTGTCTCAGGGAAAGGCATGAGTTATAGAAATATTCTTAATATTTCTATAACAAGGCTGATGACAGCAGTCCTCTCAACAAAATATTGACCTCATGCTGAATGCCTAGGACCTTAAATGATCTGTTATAACAGCTCTCATATGCTATTAAAGGAATCTATGACCGAGAAAAGACGCCTATATTTCAAGTTGACAAACTCAGCAATATTTATGCAGAGATCAGATAGCAATTTTGTTTATGAATTTAAACATCCAAATTCTCTATCTTCCTCGTTCTCAAAATATTATATTTCTCCGTTTCTCTTCTTTCTCAATTTGTAGGTCACAATCTTTTGATCTTCAACTTCATGATGGATGATAAGGGATCTTTTTTTTATGAATCATATATTTGATAAACTTTATAATTAGATTCTCTGCAAAGATTATGATCTCTACTATTCACATAAATTAGAGGATGAAAGACCTAGTCATGAAATCTGTTGGCCCATCTTTACAATGGAAGCTGTCTTTTGGTGATAATGATGATGGCCTTTCTCTATCATCTGCCGGTTACTCATTAATTGGAGCATTGTCCATTTTGCTTCAAATATATAGCATTGAAGGAGATTCCATACACAACTATAGATTCTCATTTTGATGAGTTCCAAAGAAGATGCCTGCAAACTCCAAGATGAACTTTTGTTATATTATACTCTTACGTTTTAAGTGTCTTAATTAAGAATATGCAGCGTTGATTTGACTGGTTCGATTAGCATTTAGCAAAATTTAAAAGTCAGAAAAACTACGCGTGTGAATGTATAGAATAGATACTGAGTATGCTTTTCCTCTACTATGTAATCAATTTCCTCTTGTACTAAATTTGTCTGTCGCAGGAATGAATTCAAGTAAGAAAGGGATATCGATAGGTACCACTTCATCCCAGACAATCCCTTTGTATATCCTTTTTCCCAATTTTTACTGCTTCTGTAACAATGCTAGAAATAAAAAAAAAATTGCTTGATGAAAACTAACTAAAAGCTTACTAGGTTTTAGCAACTAAAACAAAATGGCATGCTATCAGATTTAGTAACTTTGCTAGGTTTTTTATCTACGGGAATGTGTTGAGATGTGACTGGCATGAATATTTGTTTTCCTCAAAAAATATTAGTGCTACCATTTGTTTTCTTTGACAAAATGTGCACTTTACATCTTATCCGTGTCTTTGGTGCAATTTATCTTCTTTATAGTGTAAGTTGATTATGTTCCACTAAATTCCTAATGGCATGGGTACATGGTGAACGATCATATTTTCTTTCAGATGGATTGGCTAAAAGGTATCCTTAAAAAAAAAAAAAAATTGTGTTAGGTAATTTTATGTTGAGAATTTCCTCATATTCAGGGCTCTCATGGCTTCAAGTAAGCTAGACTGTTGTTAGTGTCAAACATTTGAGATGACCGTTCACGTGTGATGGTAATAGTTTGAGAGAAAGGTTTATGAAAATATACTTTCAAGCATGCTCAATAACAGTTGCTAGATTGTTAAGGATGATGCTCATCGATGAGTATGCCTTCCATTATGCCATTAAAGATACTTAATCAACTATGGCAATTAGGTGATGAAACATAGAACAATATAGAGAAATTCATTTATAATTTTTGAAGAGTCTTGCAACATTTTTTTCATCAATGCTCTAATTTTTTTTTCTTTTATCTCTTCTTTTTCAGTTAAAGGTTGTCACATCCCAAACCGACTACATAATAGATATCGCATACTTACAAAATGGACCTTGCAAGCATGCAAGGCTATAGATTAAATCATAAAAATTTAAAATAGTAATAGTAAGTCTTCAATCCTCAAATATTAATTTAATAAAAATCCAATTAAATCATTTTTTTATAGAAAATATCTTTATATAATATAAATCATAATATTTCATCTGATTCAAATATCCAAATTAAATTGAACTTAGTTAAACTGGACTAAGCTAGAAATCTGAATAATTCAAATATATCTAGACGATCTGGTGTACTCACCCAAATCCAAAAGAATTATGATTAATAATTTAAAAAATAAAAAAAAAGAATAATGAGCTATACTACCCCTGTAAGCAATAAAACATATCAAAATAGAGTCTAAACCTGTTAAGCAAATAAATCTTATAATATTGACTGAGAGGAACAAATATCAAATAATACATATCTCTTTGTAAATAATTATTTTTCATAAACTGATAGTGAATTAACCATCAAGCTATGGCTATGTAACCTAGTTGTGTAGATCTGATAACAGAAATACATTGCACAAAGTGCTAGATAATAGATATCACTATTTTAGTCATTGATGGCTCAATATTAAAATTAATTTTTCGAATTATAAGTCGATAGGTCCAATATATAATTCACATTCACAAAACCATGTCATAGCCATGTTGAGAATATATATATAATCAATTTCACAAATACAAGTCAAGTTTTTTAAATTCATTTCTTAAAGTACATCACATAAATTATTTTCAATGATAAAATAATATATGCTCGACTCATTTATTAAACAAAAAATAGAAAGCATAAATCAAATTAAATAACTAATTATAATTTTAAAAAATCATTCAAAAGTGCACTAGAAGAATTAGGTTACTTTTTTCATCATGCTTTAAAATCCAACTTTAGTCAAGTAGATCAAACACACCTATTTAAAACCATTAAAATTCAATTAATTTTATGATCAACATTTTAGAAACACATCAAATAAGAAACCCTATAAAATTCAAATGGATCACCGGAGCAAAATAATCCAATTAGGAGTATGACTAGAGATGACTTTATACTCGAATCAAGATAAGTCAAGCATAGATCAATCAAATGGCAAAGCCTAAGAGTCTAAAATCTATCAATTTGAATAATTTTCATACCATTAAAGGTTAAAATGGGATATAAGAATACCACAATCGAGAATAATCAAATCTAATAGAATGTCATAGGAGCCAAAGTAGAAGTCCGATGGCAATGATTTGAGAATACTCCGAGTTGCAAGAAAAAAATTTTGGGGTCATTTGCCCACTAGAGAGAAACAAGAAGTTTGGAAAGAGAAAAAAATCAAATAAGATTGAGAAACATTATAGATAGAGAAAATTAGAGAAAGAAATATGATAGAGAAAGATCAAGTAAGATGATTAAAATAAAAAAATAAGAGAGAGAAAGAGAAGGAAGAGAGATAAAATCTCTCTCCTTTTCTTTTTCTCTCCGTTTCTTTTTTTTTTTTTTGTTACCCTTTTTCTCCTTCTTCTCTTTCTTTTTTTCTTCTTCTTCTCTTTGGCGGAACAGGGGATGAATTCTTGGTGTTTTGAACCAGGTGGAGGAGTTGCAGTGGTGGCTGCAAACCGGAGGACCGGTGACAAGAGACCACCAGCGGTGGCGGCATGGCGGTCAGCGACAAAAAGAACAAAAAAGAAATAAAAACAGGGGTTTCGGCCTCCAGCCTTTTCCCATGATCCTCCGACGATGGGACTCCGGCGACGGCCGAGAGTGACAAAGGGGACAAGTGCCCATCTCCGGCAACGAGCGCCGGCAGCAAGAAAGCCCCAACAAAAAGAGAAACGTGCCCGATAATCACATCTAGAAAAAACAGGGGAAGAGGATTTTCAGCGGAATCCAACCTTCTTCCACCGAAATCTGTGTCGAAGGTTGTGGTCCATGGTCGGCCTAGAAGAGGGAGAAAAGGAATCAATAGATAGAGACGTCATTACCTCTTTCCCGGCAAGGATCGTCGATGGCGATAAAGAGCTCAATACAAAGCACCACGAGCGGAAAAAAAAAAACAAAGAAACAAGATAAAAGGAAGAGAGAGAAATGGCTTTTGGTGCGATTCTTCTTGGGTGGCCATGGGAGAGTTTTATAGGGTTGAAATCGTCTTACATGTCGGAGTTTGAGAAGGAGAAAGACTTTGCCGCCGCCTCCGCTTTCTCGATTCAAATATGGAAACAGGCCTGCGGGCCTTCAATTGGCGCCGCGCCAAGCTGCAAGGCTGGCCCACTTGACCCATGGCTGGGCCTTACAGGGGCACCTAGTTATCAATGGGAAAAGAAATTGAGCAATTGTGGAGCTTGTAGGTCACATCTCCTGATGCAGAAGTTAGATTCTCAAGATGAGCATAGGTGTTATGAAAGCTCTCTGTTCTTATATTTGGTTTTATCTCGCTAACTACAAATGACGATGTTAAAAGTTCTCCATAAAGATATTTTCTGCGGCATTGTCATTTTTGCAGTCACATATTTCTTTTTCCCTTCCTCTCCAGGTGCATCAGCATGTATTGGAGGATTCCTTTCGGCATGTCTTTTATTCTGTCTCTGTCGATTCCGGAATAAAACACTTCTCAACTCTTCGTCTGGAAGAAGAAATCAGACAATGCAGTAAACATTGGAGCCTTTTTGGAAAGACACGGATCCTTCACTCCAAAAAGATACAAATATTGTGATGTTAGAAAAACAACCAAATCATTTCGTGGCAAACTAGGCCAAGCTGGTTACGAGACTGTATTCAAAGATAATGTGGACAATGGTTGTTTGATGGCTGTGAAAATCTTAAGTCGCTTCAAAGGCAATGGGAAGGAATTTGTCAATGAGATTGCTAGCGTCAGAAGGATCTCCCTTGTGAACATTGTCAGTCTTCTAGGATCTTGCTCGGAGGGTTCCAAAAGGGCTCTCATCTATGAATTTATGCCTAATCGATCACTGGAGAAGAACATCTACTCAGAATACCGGCGACGACTCTTGGGTTGGAAAAAATGTGCCTATAGGAATGGGCACTGCCAGAGGTTTAGAGTACCTGCATCGTGGGTGCAACACACGTATAGTACATTTTGATATGAAACCTCACAATATCCTGCTGGACCAAGAATTTTGTCCTAAATATCTGATTTGGGGTTGGCTAAGTTGTGCCCGCCAGAAGTTTGCATACTTTCCATGGCAGATGCAAGAGGAACAATAGGCTATGTTGCCCCCTGCAAGCAGATCCCTCTTGATGACACTTGGTCAGAAAAGCTGGAAAGAATAAACCATCTGAATCTATCAGCCAAACAAGCAAGAAGGTCAAGCATGCATGATACTTCTTTTCCAGAAAAAAATATATTCTACTGGTTCAAAACCAAATTTGTACGTCACCAAAGTATGATCATTCTACGTTGTCTACTTTCTGGCAACCAACAGAGAATCATAAAAGCATTTTAGTATTACTAGTCCATTGCAGCAATTCATTCTTTTATTGTTTTCTATCAAGCCTCTTTGTTTTTAAAGTGAAGCTGAAGGGGGACTTGTTATACAAGACATGCACCGATCTATCCTTTGAGTATACATGCACCTCCTGGATGTCTTGGATTGTTGGCCACTCTGGGCTGGCCCTTCGGCAAATCTTTCTTATCAGTTCCATGGCTGCACCGGATCTCCATCTCCAGATGAGCTGTATGTACTCCTTTGATCAGTAAGTATGACGGAAGCGATTTCATCTCATGGTCGACCAGTTTCATCCTCTTCAAAGACTGAACATTCTCCATCACTTGCAATTTCGGGCAATCGTCGACCTCGAGGGTTGTGAGCGCAGGGAGGTCCGAAACTTTGTGCAGTTTGCGAGCACCAAGTATATCCAATTCTTTGAGTGAAAGGAGGTTCTCAATTGTTGTTAGGCTGGCGGCATTCCATATCCCCAATTTTGTGAGGGAGGTTGCGTGGAGCAGGAGACCCTCGGGAAGAGACATCAACTTGGGGCAATTAACAAGGTACAGATACTTGAGACATGGCATTGCTTGTGTTCCTTTATCCCAATGCCATTCCTGCCAATTAGGCATTCTAAGAAACTGTAGGAACTTCAGCTTGGGAAATGCATACTTGGAGGTATCTACCGCTGCTCTGCCACCGCCACTACTAGTGCTGCTAGTACCCACCGAAAATTCAGGTCCAACATCTGTGACTGATTCAGCATTCCAGATGTCAAGATCTTCTAGATTAGGGAGCAGTCCGCAAGGCGGAAGCCGCTCACAGTACCTGCAACCATATAGATTTAACCTCCTCAAATTTGGAAAAAGAATTGATGTTGATGAAGATGTCTCTACCATCCATTTTGGAACTCACGACCGAAGTAATACTCGATCCACAGTCGTTCCAGGGAAGGTGGAGGTCGAGCTCTTCAAACATCTCCTCAATTCCCCTCATCTCTTCCTCGCTGGGTTGAAGATCTGGAGTGCAATGTAGCCTGAGTGACGTAAGCTTAGGCTTGTTTCTAAGTTCGGCTACTCTTGCCTGGAGCGGCTGGATACAACGCTCCAACCTACCGATTGAAGAGATCCGTGAGACACGAGAGGGATCTCAATTCTTCAATCTGCACCATCCCTCTGTCCGGTTGCTTGGCGGACTAAATTCTCTCAGAGTATGAAGATTTTGAAGCCTTCCTAGCCCTGCCGGCATCCCAACCACCTTCGTAAAATCAAGATCGAGACTCATTAGGTTGTGTAAATTCACGATATTGTTAGGAAGGCGAGAAAGGTACCGACAATTCTGCATTTTCAAGTACTGTAGAGTTCTGACATTCCCGATGGTTTCCGGTATCGCGGTTATCTTGGTATGTGAGATATCTAGCCCTTGTAGATTTCTGAGATTCCCTATGGTTTCTGGAATCATGCTTATCTTAGTATATTGAGATATTCAGGTACCTCAGGTGTATGAGGTTATCCAAAGAAGGTGGCAATCTTTGAATTGCCGAGAAAGACACATCCAGCACTCTTAAACGAGAAAGTTTATTAAATATAACATTTATCCAAGTCTCAGACATCAAAACTCCCTGTCCATATTAGGGTTCTCAACGAGTTTTGTTTTATGAAGACATCAAGGATTTCCTTCATTCTATTGTCTGTAATTCCAGAGTCTGTCACATACACCCGACGCAGCTTCATCGGCCATTACTGCTGCCTATCTTGTGCACCCTTGTGACAACTGAGCTATCATCTCGTGCCATATATCGAGCAAGACAGTGTAGGAGGTCATGCATCTGGCATGCGTAAGTATCATATGGCTGCAGAAGATTTCGCATGATCAACTCTCTGTAGTACTCTTTTGCTGTCTCTTTCCATAGTCGAACTCCCCTCAGCTTTCACGAATCCCTCGGCAATCCAAAGTTGAGTAATATAATGCATATTAAGTTATGGTCTTCAGGAAATAATGAGCAGTATATAAAACATTGCTTTAGATAGCTTGGTAGGTCTTCGTAGCTCAAATATAATGCTCCCTTAACCTCCTCAGGAAGCCCAGATGTAGACCATGCAGTGCTTTCAAGAACTCTATTCCAAGCTCTCCCGGTCCTCTCCTTCATGCATAGCACCCCTGCAACCGCTTTAATGGCTAGAGGAAGGCCATCACATTTCTTAACAATCTCCATCCCTGTGTCCTTGAGATGCTGGATCTCTCCCCTCCTCTCCTGTCAAGGCCACCTTCTTGCAAAGCAATATCCAACTATCCCCTAAAGATAGCTTTTGACATGATGGATTTTCACTGCCGACATCTGCATCGCGATCTGTTCATTTCTTGTAGTAACAAGGATCCTACTGCCAGCAGCACAATTTTTTAATGTGTTACATAACAAGTCACACCAAACCTTTGCAGTCCAAACGTCGTCAAGAACAAGAAACAAACTTCTTACCCCCCAAGACTGCTCTCGACTTTGGGCTCCAGCCAGGACTTGCTCTGATTCCCCAGCAAGATCATGCCTTGATGCCGTCATAGATATCTTTCAGCAAAGTTTATGTCATCAAAGTCTTGCGATACACACACCCACTTCTTCACTGAGAACTCTCCTGAATCATTGGGTCATTATATATCCTTTTAGCAAGTGTGGTCTTGCCAATCCCCCCTGCACCCAGAATTGCAAAAACAAGAATGGTTCTCCCGTCTGTCATCCCTTAACTATGCAAGTCAACCAAGCACCGAGTGGTGCTCTTCCAATTTCAGATCCCTACCAATATCAATCTCACCTACAGGAGATGTCTTGCGACTCTTTTGAGATGTCACTTCTTGGCTTGATAGGGGAACTGATTTGGAGACTGAATTCAAACCCCCCTTCTCGAGATCTTCTCAAGTCTCATATTGAGTTCTCTAAGTTTCGTGCCAAAACTCATGAGCAACTAGAGGCTTTCGGAAGCAAGACAGAAGGGGAAAGGGGAAAGCATACCGAAGAAGTGGAGGGAAAACCTTCACCACACTTGTCCGGCCTCGATGCGGACAGAGGTCGAGGATGTCGTCGGCATCGTACATAAAATCCTTGAGCTGCTT
This sequence comes from Elaeis guineensis, assembly GCF_000442705.2. Taxonomy (NCBI): domain Eukaryota; kingdom Viridiplantae; phylum Streptophyta; class Magnoliopsida; order Arecales; family Arecaceae; genus Elaeis; species Elaeis guineensis. Next base: position 78,845,643 of record NC_025994.2, read on the forward strand.
GATCCAGTCATCAATGGCCTCATCACTGATGCTCCTCCTCTCGGCATCCGCAAGAACTTTGTTGATCATACGGAGCTCGTCTTTAAGCTTTGTATCTCGCCCGGCACACCCAAGAGCATGTCAACCTCTTTCTTCACCAACTCGACCCAGTCGTTCAGCAAAACTGAAGACGAAGGCCTCCAATATCATCGCCATCTTCTTCCTGGACTGGTTGGGACTGGGGCCAAAGGAAGAGAGCTAGATCTGTTTTCTGTCAAAAGGCTATCAGTGACCAGGTCCGGGCATCAATGCGGTAATCTAACACGAGAGAAGAGCAACAGGCATTGACTCCAGAATGCTGTATGGCGCTGACTCCGCAGAGAGCTGTACAGCTCTCGGCCCAAGCCACATCATCCATCACGGGGATGGATAGCTGTTGTGGCAGCAACCGAGGACAGTGCCGTGCAAAACACGCACCGCGCTATCCAAATTCGGCTCAATATCCCCAATAGAAAATTCTGGTCACTCTTTCGCCCGTCGGCACTGCATCGTTTGGAAAGAGACATTACCACGCTTCCAAAACATGACAAAGCGTTCGATTGCACGAGTCTAGTCGGGCCATAATATTATCTTATGAATAAGTTTAGCTAATCCCGATACCTTTCAACGTATTAGGAAAAAAAAAAAAAACATAGATAATAATACTATAAACTCTTTTTTTTTTTTTTCTTTCCACATAATTACATAGGATATCTCAAACCAATAATAATAGTTTAATTAAATAATTAATAAATAAAAATAATCAAACAAGTCACAAAAAAGAGATACTATAATTTTGACGTAAATTTTTTACTATTTAAAATAATAAAATTACTATAAATTTTCTTTAGATCAATTAAAGTCTACGTAAATATATCATCAAGAATAAATTTCAAATTTTATAATAAAAAATAATTATTATCAATAAAATAAATTTTAATAATAAAAAAAGCATAAATCTCATCAAATATATGAATATTTAAAATAATTAATGGAGAAGTCTTTTCAAAGATCGAAACTATTCAACTTGTAGCTCTTAATACCGATAACAACATACTGAATTTTTATTAAAATCGAGATGCAATTAAGCATCCAATCTTTTGACAAAAATAATATTATTTTTTATTTTTCTTCTCCCTTTATTTTTTTTTCTCATCGCCTTTGTTTCCACATTGCACAAGGATTGTTTTATGTCCACCACCTCTTTTTTTGCGACAACACTTAGAGCCACACTAACATGTGCCCTACTTGACTCTTCTCCTTTTTTGTTTTATTTTAAACATATGTGGGTTCTATATGAGTAGAGACCATAAAACAAACCTCCATCTCTCGACTCAGATTTCATCAAGCTCGCTTACTTTCTACAAGTAATCAACTTTTCTATGAATAATATTTTAGTCATCATATCTGATCCATTATCATTGATATAAATTTTTTTAAAATAAAATAACTTCATCTCTAAAGCATCTTGAGCCTAATGATATGTCACATTTGTATGCTCAGATCTCGAATGAAGTGTTGGATTTTTTTGAAAGATCGATGGTGCATTGACTGTCATAATAAAGTATATAGTTCTTTTATTCTAAACTCAACCATTATAGAAAACTTTTCATCCATATCCCCATATTTGGTTAGGTCATGAGAAGATGGATGGATAGTCTCCATGCACCATTTAGTTCAAAAAAATTATAGAAAGGATGATGAAAATAGAAAGATTGCCCATCCACCTTGGCCTATCAATTTGCATCCTCCCAAATTGGGAGGATGAAGGAAAGATTGATGGAGCATTGAAGAATAGACCTTCGCATTGACAAAATTATCTCTTATTAGTTTTTTTATAAAACTATAATACTTATCAAATTTTTATTAATATATTATTAATATATATTTTTATATACACTATTATTCATATACTATTAAATTTTATTAGTCATTATTTTAATTTTAGTATATAATTTTTATAATTATAATTAAATAATTAGATTATCTTCTATTTCTGTATTTATATTTATTATTATTAATTAATTATTTATATAATATTAATTAATTATTTAAACTAAATTATAAATTAATTAGTTATTTATATAATTAATTTATTAATAATTAATTTATAAAATCATGCATTAAATTAAATATTTATATAATTTTTTATATAATTATAAATTATAAAGATTTTAAGTTTATACATTGTTTATTTTTTAATATAAATTAGTGTTATAAATTGATAATCATAATATTTTAATTAAAGGGTAGTTTAGTAAAAATATTTTACAAATATTATCCATCCTTCCTCTCATTCCTCCTATACCAAACAGAGGAGAAAATCATTTCTATCCATCTTTCATATTTTACCAAATATATGAGAGGGTGGATGAAAACCTCTTGATCCTTTGCTCCATCCATGACAAGAAAAATGATTTTTAGCGATAACTATAGTGACGGTGGATATGCTGTCGCTAATAAGGGTTTTGACCGACAATAATAGCGACAAAAAAATAAGCCATCGTAAAAAATAAAAAAAATATTTATTAAAATTATTAACGATGGTAAAAAAGAGTATTAGTAATGGCAGGTGCCGTCTCTAATAAAGATTAGTGACAGAAATCATCGTCACAAAAAAATAATTTTTTTTTATGCATTCAACTTATTAGCGACAGTGAAAAGAGTATTAGCGATGGCATGTGTCATCTCTAATAATCATTAGCGATGGAATATATTATCTTAAAAAATATAATTTTTTTTATTTTTTTGAATATGATATAATTTTAAAATTTAAAATCCATCTTCATCATTTATTATTTAAATAATTATTAGTAGAGTATTGTCACAAAATATCATCTCGATCTGATAGCTCTAGATATGTCGATCATTGAAATTTGATTTCGACAGCCACGAACAATCATATGATGATCTGATAGATAAAGAATATCGATGGATCCAAAAATTTGAGATTTCTCAATTCTTTTTGAAGATTAAGAGCTTATGCTCTGAGATTTCACTTTAGGATTCAGATGAACCGATTTTTGAGGCACAAATGAAGCATCATGTCATTCGAGGTTTGAATCCAGAGTTTATTCCCTTTGTAACTTCCATTCAAGGATGCGAGAAACAACCATCTTTGGAGGACTTTGAAAATCTTCTCGGGTCACAAGAACCCTTGGCAACTTTAGATGGTTGGAGTCAAGATAGAATTAGCTGCTCTATTTTCTAGCAAGAAAAAGTTCCTCAAGGAGAAAGAAAAAGACAAGGATTAGATGAAAGGGACAAAGGAGTAAGAAGAAAACTCAGAAATGGTAGCCAAAGGAGCCAAGAAAACCCTCAAATGTTATCGATGTGGCAAGCTCGGCCATATTCTGAAGTATTGTCGTACAAAGCTAAAAGAAGGTAATATTGCTGATATTACTGAGATATCTCCCAATGAAGAGGGTTGGACTACTTGTTTCATGGTGGAAGTTAAACATGCTGCTGCTACTATAAAATCAGTTGACTTTGAGAAGGATTGGATTGCAGATTTGGCTTGTGGCCACTATATGATAGGAGATGAGTTTAAATTTTCCAACCTTCATCATCATGAAGGTAACATAGCAATTGTGATGGCAAACAATACTATTTTTCCAGTGGAAAAGAAAGGCTTTGTGGTTGTTAACAAAGAAGTTGATGATGCCGTTACACTTGAGAGTGTCTACCATGTACCTGGAATAAAGAAGAACTTATTCTCTGTGGCCAGTGCTATAGATTCTAGCCATTTTGTTTTTTTTGGGCCACATGATGTGAAGTTCTTGAAGAATATTGAAGTATTGAAGGTGGGTGTGGTTCATATAGATAAACGAGTTAATGATTTATACATTTTATCAACTTATTTATCTTATGTTGATAAAATGAACAGCAATGATAAGGCATCCTTATGGCATGCTCAGTTGGGGCATCTTAGCATGGATGAGCTAAAAGTAATAGTGCACAAGAATCTTGTACATGGGCTGCCAAATATAACCAGCTTTGGTGGAGGTGAAGTTTGTGAAGGTTGTCAATATGGCAAAGCATGCAGCTTACCTTTTGACAAGTGTCTCTTGAGATGTAATATTCCTTTGAAATGCATTCATAGTGATTTGTATGGCCCAACTAAAACATTTTCTTTTTCTGGTTTCCACTATATGTTACTCTTTGTTGATGATTGTGCAAGATTTACTTGGGTTTATTTTGTAAAGAAAAAAATCGAATGTATTTCTCAAGTTTCAAGAGTTCAAGGAGATAGTTGAACCAGCTTTTGGCAAGAAGATTAGGCAATTTCGAACTGACAATGGAGGAGAATTCACGTCTGATGAATTCAAACTATTTTGCCAGAGACATCGATATTTTAGGGAGCTCTCTTATACCGATATATCCCAGCAAAATGGAGTGGCAGAGAGAAAGATTCGGCATCTAGAGGAGACTGGCAAGAGCTAGTTATATACCAAAAGTCTACCTAAAAGATTTTGGGCAGTAGGTATGGAATGTGCAGCTTATGTTATCAACTGGGTGCCATTTAGTCCAAACAATATGAAGTCTCCCTTTGAGATGTTGGTTGGAAAGAAGCCAAATGTAAAGCATTTCAAGATCTTTGGTTCAATCTGTTATGTTCATATGCCAGAATCATGAAGAAGCAAGTTGGATGCTAAGATGAGAAAATGTATTTTCATTGGGTATGATGAAAGAAAAAAAAGGTGGAAGTGCATGGATCCTAAAACTCATAAGTATGTTGTTTTTAGAAATAATGTATTTGGTGAAATCTCTTCTTATTATGATTCAAAAAATATAGCCACTGTTGATGATGATGTTAATGCAACAATTGGCACAATTTGCTTGCCCCTTTCGACAAATATGGAGGGGTCAAGTCAAAGGGGGATTGCTGATCATCAAGAGCATGGCGGACAGCAAAACGAAGAGAACTTTGAAGCAACTAAAGCTGATACAAATCAGTTACCAAAGAGAACCATCACTAGGCCAGCTTGCTATAGGGATGAAAATTTTGTGAGCACCTACTCTTGTTATTTTGCAAGTCCTATTGATGATGGGGGGCCTTCTTACTTTAATGAAGCAAAAGGAGAGAAAGAGTGGGTGCAAGCCATGGATGAGGAGATGAATGCACTCATGAAAAATAAGACTTGAGATCTAGTGCCAAAACCAAATGATGTGCAACCTATCACATGCAAATGGGTATACAAGTTGAAAAGGAAAGCGGATGGAAGTATAGATAGATTCAAGGCAAGGTTGGTGGCTCGTGGTTTTTCTCTAAAATATGGGAGAGGATTATGAAGAAACCTTCAACCCAGTAGCAAAAATGATATCCATTCGAGTTGTAATTCCTTTGGCAGCCTGTTGTGGGTGGAAATTATGGCAACTCGACATAAAAAATGCATTCTTGTATGGAGAGCTTGACAAAGATATTTACATAAAACAACCACTAGATTACATCTCTTATTCTCATCCCAGCTTTATTTGCAAGGTAAAGAAAGCCTTGTATGGGCTTTTAAACAAGCTCCAAGAGCTTGGTATGGAAAAAATCGCTGAGTATTTGCAATTGTGGTTACTTTATTTCAAATTCAGATTTTAGTTTATTTTATAAAAAAATATGGAAGGTTGCACATGGTTGTTTTGTCATATGTAGATGATATGATTATTGGTGGCAATGATGAAAGTGACGTTGCCAAGCTACAAGTTGATCTCTCTTTTCGATGTGAAATGAAGGACTTAGGTGAACTAAGTCATTTCCTTGGTTTGGAGGTTGAAAACACAAAGAATGGGATTTTTGTGTCACAAAAGAGCTATATAGAGAGACTTGTTGCAAGATTAGGACTAAAGGAAGGCAAGAGGAGATCCACTCCACTTGATGCAAATGCCTAATTGAGATGAGAGGAAGGTTCACTTCTGCCAAATTCGAAGCCTTATCGTGCTTTTGTTGGAAGCTTATTTTACTTGGCTATAACAAGACTAGGTATCTCATTCTTTGTTGGATTTGTACACGAAAGCCACATTTGGAGGCAGCAAAGAATATTTTGAAGTATGTAAACTCATCATTTGATTATGGACTGTTCTACAAGACAAGAACTGATTTTCTTTTGCATGACTTTACTAATGCTGATTTTGGGAGTGATCTTGATGATAGAAGGTCCACATCCAGTTAAGTTTCTTTTGTGATTCTAAGGTTATCTCATGGTGTAGAAAGAAGCAAGATTCGGTTTCTTTGTCGACAATGAAGGTGGAGTATTAAAGCTGCAGCTCTTGCTGGATAGGAATGTTTTGGTTTCGAAGACTTGTGAGATATATTGACAAACTAGTTCTCAAATCTACTCCTCTTCTTGGTGACAATCAAAGTGCCATTAAGCTTGCAACTAATCCAGTGTGTCATGCAAGAATGAAGTGAACACCCCACCCCTAATTATCGGATGAAAGTGCTACACCCTATCCTTAAATAAGAGTAAATCTACCCTTGGATAAGGGCAAAGGAGAAAATTTCTAACTGAACTTTCTCATGCTCAAATAAATCAACATATCATGCATAATACTCAGATCATTTCCAAAATCTACTTAACTATCAAATCACCCATCATAGATAGTTGTAAACCAAAATTGACTTTCATTTAACATCACAGAAGGTTTATAGGTATAAAACATCATCATCATTCTTTAATTACACAAGTCCAACATAGAGGATAACTTTCAAATACAAGATTCCAAAATAAACCCTCCACAAAAACTAGCCAATCTGCCAGAGTAGTCACTAATTGTAGACTACTATGCTGAACTATACTACTTTAGATCTGTAAAAAAAAAAAAAACCCTCATAATGAGACTAACATCCCAGCGAGTGAAGAACCATATAATAATGGGAAATATGGAACTTAATTGTAATGATCATAATAATCTAATTCATATACTGGTTATACTATTAGGAAACTTATAATACCAACAAACTTGCAAACATTGTACGCTGAATAAGTATAGAACCATGCAAAAAATCAAGTCATATGTGAATATCATCTAAAACTTGAATCACTGATACTCTGATGCAAATGTCTCTCATCGACAGTATCACAATGCACTCCTACCATGGCAATCAATATTAATAAGCCCAATCGGGCATAATGAATCTAAAAATTATAAAGTCCCACTGGATATGATGAATCGCAAGGAGGTGCCGGTTTATATTATACATGATGTTATGGCACACCCTTAGGTTGCTCATTCCTAAATTAGGCCTACTAAAAACATGCTCCATAAACTTTGGAAAATGCTAATAAACTTGATCAAACTATCTGAAACTTATAAATGCTTTGCTATCTAAAATCAATCACATAAATTTGCATATATTCTTTAAGCAAACTATTAAGAGAACCTCATTTTCTATTTCTATGGGTACATTATATTCACAAGTCATAAAATAGATAAAAATTAACTTGCCTCTCAAATTAAATTATTTCATAGCAAAATATATTGAAAACACCATCATTAAATGGAGTTCACTCACCTCTAACCGGCTAGCTATTGCACTGTCTTGCTGATTGGCTCACCCAAGACACTCTTTGAATTCTCTTTTTTTTTTCTATCAAATTGATACACGCTGGTTATTACCATGCTAACATGATACATAGATAAAAGAACACATACTCTGCCTCTCAAGCTCATGTTGGAATTTGGGATTTGAAGCATGCATATGTATTTCAAAATTTAATTTTTCTAATATTACAGCAGAAAATAAGATTAAAATAATTTTAATCTAAATTTTGCATGTATAAAAATATAAAATCATATAGATCTATTTCATATGCTGAAATTGATATAAGCTGAAATTTAAATTGTGATCAAGTCACATACCTTTTTCGTAATTTTTTTCTTCAAATCTGGATCTGAAAGAGATGAAGCTCTCTGTTAGCCGCATAAGTATCTGGCCTCTACGAGTATTTACTCGAGATCAGCCTGAAACATCCCTCTAAGATCTGAATTTTGATTCTCCAAAATTCAGCCTGCTGAATCTGAACGAAGCCTGGATCGCGATCAATATTTGATCTTTCTCTTTGATCTTCTTCTTCTCCTCTTCTCTAGGCTCTTCTCCTTGCTTTTGTTGCTACAAAATACCAACAATCAGCTAAAAAGTGAGATGCCAACACCTTGAGCGTGAGACAACTTGGGACGCACGTCCCAAGTTGTATGGCATGGGGACGCGTAAAGAGAAGAGAAAGAGGGAGGAAGAGAGGCGTGGGAGCTCTTTTGGGCATGGAGAGGGGCTGGCTTTGATGATCTTAGGACCTTAGGGGAGGTCCCTTTTATAGGCACAAAGATTGAATCTTATTCAATCATATAATATAAGTCCTACTTGCATTAAGATTTCTATTAACTTAAGTTATCCAACTTACATTAAGAAGCCCATTAGGTGCCAACTATTAGAGCCCTCGCATCCATAATTAGACATCCTCTCTTTGCACCCAAGAGACACCTCATATGAAAACTAAAGGCCCTCTAATTAATGGACACGTCCAAATTGATCAAATCAAAGTGGTGCCCCATATAACTATCAAGAAAATTTATAAGAGACTTGCATCTTTAATTTATGTGATCCATAACCTTAGACACCCAATAATTGGAGTCTCATGAATCTTATTCATATAGGTAATTAGTAGGTAATTAAGTTAGAATTAACTTATCAAATAAGTAATACCCAACGGAAAAAAATTGGATCCAACCATGTGCTAGCAAGGTTACTATGAACCCAATAGATTTTTTAAACCCAATTGACACTTCATAAGCTCAATTTCTTATTCCAAGCCTAATCTCTTTGTTTTGTAACCTCATAGGTTTAATTCTTTCTGTAGTAAACATATAATGATCTCTATCATCGTATCATTTAAAACTCTTTTCAATGGATCAGAATAATTTTATTTTAACTCAATAAAGATTGTCAATTCAGAACAACCCTAGTGAGCTCTCACAATCCATCAGTGACACCTAGCAGTATGTAGTGGCAATCCAATAGAACTGAAATGAATCTTTAGGTATAGTTAACGTGTGATTCCGTCTCTCTATCGTGAGTCCCGACTAGATGGCAGGTTATGGATAAATCGTTAAACCTCAACATCAGTCATATGATAGATTTGATTAGCTTAAGTCTAGTTGTGATTCTATGAAAACTCTTTTCCATCAATCATCTACTGTGATCAAGATTCATGGACTTAACTTTTAAATTTATAGGACTACTCCTCTCTATCAGGTTGATAGATTCTATCTTGATGTGTACCTACTCTTATAGTAGACCAACTATCGCCAATATCCACTTAAGGCTCATTGAGGCCATTTTATGTGTCAATCAAACTCCAGCAGCCTCACTGTGAGTAATAGTACCATCTCAAGTCAAAAGATCAGACACACAACTAAGCATGAGACAATCACTGACGATGAATAGAAATTCAAGTGATCTCTCGTATGGTCATGCTTAGTGCTAGTTGTTCTCTAACAACCACCCGCACTCGTCGTCCTGTATCTCTACATAATAGATTAGAGACCCATTTATCCCGAAGAAATGATTTATGCACCAGTCTATCCGGATCTATCACCATCCTCATGATGATCCTATGATCGAGAGCCTTTAGAAATTAAATACATGTCTTTAATTCTCAACACTTTGAGAATATGTATCGAAACTAATTCTATAGATGATTCAAGAACACATTACACATGAATGAAAAAAAATTTATCCTTTTATTAATCATATCAATATATTAAGTATAAAATTATATCTTAGATTAATTATAATATGTCAGCCATATTGACTTCTAGACATATATCTAACAATCTTCACTTGGACTAAAGCTAATTGGCCATAAATCTAAGTCCTATCTTTTCAAGATGGACTTCTATTTTCGGTTGGCTCAGCTGCTTAGTCAGTGGATCTGCCACGTTATCTGCGGAGTCTACTTTTGCATCTTGATATGAGGTAGTCGCATATATCGGTGCTTCTGTATTTGGACTTCTAGTGAGACTTTGGCTCCTTAGCAAGGGCTATGGTGCATTATCTTTGCAGTACTGTATCATGGCATGACATCCAGTTCTACAACTAATATTAAAATCAGAATTCATCCTATACATTATAGCACACTCAACCTCCATTGATCGATTACTCATAACCCTTCTAGTAAATCGAACAAGAATACACCCTCAAATCGCAACTCAGAATCACTCCAAAGATCAAGAATAGATCCTTAGTCCTTAAGTACTTAAGGATGTTCTTCACAGCTATCCAGTACTCCTCGTCTGGATTTGGCTGATACCTACTCTGAACTCACAGCAAGGCAATATCAGGTCGAGTATATAGCATGGCATACATGAGGCTTCCTATTGTCGAAGCATAAGGAATCCTACTCATGTGCTAAATTTCTTCAGATGTGGTCGGACACATCATCTTGGAGAGACGAATACCATGTTTAAGAGGTAAAAAATCTCTCTTAGAGTTTTTCATGCTGAACCTCTTCAGCACTTCTCTATGTAAGCTTTTGTGACAGATCAAGCATCTATTTAGATCTATCCCTATAGACCTTTATTTTGAGAATATAGGATGTTCCCTAGATCTTCATGGAGAATTCTTTGGACAACCATCTTTTGACTGTGGTTAGCATGAAATATCATTCTCAATGAGGAGAATATCATCTACGTACAATATGAGGAAGGTGATTGCACTCTCACTGACTTTTTGTATACACAAGATTTCTCTTCATTTTTGATGAAATCAAACGATTTGATTGCCTCATCAAAATGATGGTTGCAACTCTGAGAAGCCTGCTTTAATCCGTATATGGACCTTTACAGCTTTCAGACTCTGTGATCACCATCACCGGATGTGAAACCCATAGGCTGCTCCATATAGATATCTTTCTCAAGATATCCATTCAGGAAGGCAGTTTTCACATCCAATAGGTACAATACCTTTAGGTGGATCCACTAAATCCAATTTGGTTCGAGGCATCGAGTCAATTTCTGACTTCATAGCATCTAACATTTTCTGAAATCAATGTCAGACATCACCTCATCATAATATGGATCATCACCATGACCCTATCTCCCATAAGAAATATTTCTTTTACTTCCTTCTAAGCATACCATGTACCTTTCAGGAGGTCGGAGATCCTGCTAGATCTACGAGGTGGTAGAGAACATCAACTACTGGCTTATGAATTACGGTTCCTGAGGATCTATAGCTCTGGGCTCTTTAGAGATCTTCTCTTCGAGCTCCACTAACCTCCACACGCTGCCATCCTGGATAAACTATTTTTCTAAGGAAACGGTATTTCGACTCACAATCATATTGTATCTTGTGGAAAGTAAAAGTAGTATCCATAGATTCTTTGGATACCTATAAATGAGCTATAATAGATCTATCCTCTAACTTTTTGCCATCTGTCTCTTGACATAGGCCGGACATCTCCAAATCTTAAGATAACCAGACTCGCTTCTTACCGAACCATATCTCATAATGTGGTAGGAAGACTTTGAAGAATCCTATTCAACAAGTGAATGAGTTAACAAAGCATGTCTCCAAAGAAATAAGGATAGATCAATGAAGCTCATCATGGACTCTGACCATATCCAATAGGATCCTGTTTCTCCTTTCGGATACCCATTGAGTTGAAGTTTCCAGGAGGATCCACTAGAGACTATGCCGTTGTCCTTAAGATATCTAAAAATTTCTGACTAAGGTATTCACCTCCTGATCAGATCGAAGAACCTTAACGGTTTACTGTCTGCTTCTCTTCACTGAATTTTTTGAACTTTTCAAAGACCTCAGACTTTATTTCATTAGATACACATATCGTACCTAGATAAATCATCGATAAAGATAATGAAGTAGGTGTAACCACCCCTGACTGCACATCAAATGGCCCACACAACTCGGTGTGTACCAGGCAAAGTACTCTGTGCCCTTTTCCATATCCTACAAAGGGTAACTTAGCCATCTTTCCTCGAAGGCAGGATTCACAAGCTGGATATGCTCTGGAAGAGAGCCAAGGATCCATCCTTTTTCAGTTTGTTTATCTGTCCTCTCCAATATGCTTAGTCTATGGTGCCTACAAGTACTTCTGGTTAATTTTATCTCTGGATCTCTTTTGACCTACGCACTCACTATTTCCGTTTAAGTTCACATTCGCATCAACATGCAAGTGATAAAGACTGTCAATTAAAAGACATCGCCAACCAATTTATTTCATAAATAAATGAAACAAAATTTTATTGAAACTAATTTCAAAACCTTCCTGTGCTAGCACAGACATAGAAATTAAATTCGACTAGCTATAGGAAACATAATAACAGTCTTTCAAATCTAATCTAACTTCAGATGGTAATCGAAGAAGATAAGTACCAATGCCTCTGCAGCAACCTTTGCTCCATTGCGACCGAAGGATCATGTACCTTCCTTCAATCTCCTACTTTCTATCAGACCCTGCATTAGGTACATATATGAGCACTCGAGCTAGAGTCTAATATCTAACTAGAAGTAGAAGAAACCATAAGGTTAGATTCTAATTACGAGCATACTTCGAAAGATTTATCATCCTTTTTGGTCTTTAGGCTCTCAGGTATTTTGGACAGTTCTCCTCCAGTGGCCTTCAGCATGACAGTGGAAACACTTTTCTTTGCCTCAGCCTCCTTTGGACCATCCTTCTTCAGCTTGCTCTTTTTTTTGCTTCTTTGCAGATTTAGCCTTCTTCCTTCAACAGACTTTCTCTTGGAAGAAAAAGTTCGCTCCACAGCAAGAACAGAGCCCTTGAACTTTTCAAGGTACCTCCGTTGTGACAACATGTTGACAAGTTGAGAATAGTGCAGTCAAGTTTGTTCATATAAAAATTCATAATGAATTGACTATATAACATGGTAAGGATTGAAGGATCAGATCATCTATAATTCTTTTGCATATCTAGCTTGAGCTTTCCAAGCTCCTCATATCCTGGATCACTTCATACAGTGCTCATGGACAGACTGCCATCGGCATCTTCAGGTTAAAGAGTCTCTTTGGACACTTCGAAGCACGCAGTACTGCTCTGCTCACCATACAACTTTTGTAGGTGAGTATCATGCCGGGACAGTGGGCATATGCTCTGTGCGATTTTGCAACTCGTTTGACATGGATGCCAGCACATAGCACTTGACCGACTATCTTCATCTATCCACTTCTCAAAAGTAGCTCTCTGCTCAGAGTAGGATAGTTTGGTAACACAAAATCCTGATCGAGAACATGGCTAACTTTTCTGAGATCAGAAATCTTGAGATTTCGAGCCAGTCTTTGAAATTATTACCGATCAAATGATTGATTTCAAGGATGGGCTAGAGAGGTTTGAGGCTGACATGATGGTTTAACTGTAGAGTAAAGATTCAAGTTAGACTTTTGTACTTAATATTTTAATTTACTTCTAGAAACTTTAAGATGCAAATAATGACTCCACTAATTTTTAGATCCCTCCACTCTCGGAAGAAAATAAAATCCTAACGTAAAAAGATTTCTAGTGGGTGCTGCGTCCCATCGATGACATGCACCTCACTAACAGTTATTGGTAATATGCACACGATGCATAGGCAACTCTTTGCCCAGATGCTTCACTAAGCATGTTGCAGTCACTTGGTCTCTAAGTCATGTGGGCTCACCTAACAGTTATTCCCACACTTCTTAGTTAAGCCCGACCCACCATTTACAAGCAGGTGCAAGGCCGTCATTGATCCCTCACCTAACAGTTATTGGGTCCAACCCATCCTTACCTGGAGTAACTCTTTGTAATAGAGTGATTGCGTGTTTCGATGCAACTGAACCACTGTGACCAGTTGAGAACAATCAACATCGATAGCACCCGCACATCTACAATAGTGGAAGACCTATGGACTTAATATTTATGAAGAGTTTGGTTTAGATCTCATCTAATCAGTCATCATATGACTAATCTAACTGGCATGGGCTAAACCAAAATGCTAAGCAACCTAATTCAAGATCCAATCTTTCAAATTGGCCAGGTAAGTGGAGAACTGTGGGGTCCCCCTGTTGCCTTCTTTAGATACCAATGAATTGACCAGGTCGACTAACGAAATCAATTAAATAACCACGTCTTATTAACTTGCCTTAGACATCAATAGGCCGATTGATTAGAATTGGTTAGCTCAAATGAATTGGGCTCAAACCAACGAGCCAAATTAGGTCTTTAGTTTAATTGATTCTACATATGAGACTCAATCGATTTGATCAACAATAATTATATGATCATTAACATAATTGATCTAACTCAATTCAATATTTGACTCGGTTTGACCAATTACTTAATCGAATTAGATCCATATGACTCAAATCAAAAATCTTAGATGTAATTCTATTACATGACCTAATTTTTGATTTTTTCATGATCAAAACTCTCATGCACAAACACAAATTTCAGATTCTAAAATCATATTTTAGATCTAAATTCTTTACATTAATATAAATTTTAAAATATAAAAATAATTTTTAAATTTTAACATACAAACATATATCATATATATGCATGTATAATTAGATCTAAATAAAATTTTAGATCTAAGCATGATATCATATGTCTCATATACTAATCATGAATAAGATTAAAAATAAATTTATGATCTAAATATACAATCATATATCACATATATGAATTAAAATTTAGATCATAAAAAAATTTTGAATTTCATGCATGCATCTATATTTCACATGAACATTAACTAAAACTCCTTCTAGATCAAAATTCAGATCTATGTATGCAACAATATATCAACTATATATTCTAAAACTAAATTCAAAATAAGATTTCAGATTTAAAGATCTATCCATATATCTTATATATTAAAAAAAATTAATTTTTAAATTTTTTTCAAAAATATGTATATCAAAATTCAGCATATAAAAATTCGTGGCTCTGATACTACTGTTGAAATTTGGGATTTGAAGCATGCATATGTATTTTAAAACTTAATTTTTAAATACCCAGTGAAGAATAAGATTAAAATAATTTTAATCTAAATTTTGTATGCATAAAAATATAAAACCACATGATCTATTTCATATGCTGAAATTTAAATTGTGATCAAATTACATACCTTTTTCGCAATCTCTTTTTTTAAATCTAGATCTAGAAGAGATGAGGCTCTCTGTTAGCCACACAAGTATCTGATCTCTATGAGTATCCACTCAGGATCAGTCCAAAACAGCCCTCTAAGATCTGAATTTTGATTCTCTAAAATTCAGTCTGCTGAATCTGAACGAAGCCTAGATCGTGATCAACGTTTGATCTTTCTCTTTGATCTTCTTCTTCTCTTCTCTAGGCTCTTTTTCTTTGCTCTTTGCTGCTACAAAATATTAGCAACCAGCCAAAAAGTGAGATGCCAACACCTTGGGCGTGAGACAACTTGGGACGCACATCCCAAGTTGTATGGCATGGGGATGCCTAAGGAGAAGAGAAAGAGGGAGGAAGAGAGGGTGTGGGAGCTCCTTTGGGCATGGAGAGGGGCTGGCTTTGATAATCTTAGGACCTTAGGGGGATCCCCTTTTATAGGCACAAAGATTGAATCCTATTCAATCATATAATACAAGTTCTACTTGCATTAGGATTTCTATTAACTTAAGTTATCCAACTTACATTAGGAAGCCCATTAGGTGCCAACTATTGGAGTCCTTGCACCCATAATTAGACACCCTCTTTTACACCCAAGAGACACCTCATATAAAAATCAAAAGCCCTCTAATTAATGGACACGTCCAAATTGATCAAATCAAAATGGCCCCCATAATAACTATCAAGGAGATTCATAAGGAACTTACACCCTTAATTTATGTTATCCATAACCTTAGACACCCAATAATTAGAGTCTCATAAATCTTATTCATGTAGATAATTAGCAGATAATTAAGTTAGAATTAACTTATCAAATAAGTAATTCTAATGGAAAGAAGAATTAGGTCCAATCATATGCTAGCAAGGTTATTATGAACCCAATAGATTTTTCTAAACCCAATTGATACTTCATAAGCTCAATTTTTTATTTCAGACGTAATCTCTTTGTTGTGTGACCTCATAGGTTCAATTCTATCTAGTAGTGAGACATACAATGATTTCTATCATCGTATCATTGAAACTCTTTTCAATGGGTCAGAATAATTTTACTCTAACTCAACAAAGATTGTCGATCCGGAACAATCCTAGTGAGCTCTCACAATCCATCAGTGACACCTAGCAGTATGTAATGGCAATCCAGTTGAACTGAAATGAACCTCTAAGTGTAGTTAACGTATAATTCAGTCTCTCTATCATGAGTCCAGACTAGATGGTAGGTCATGGATAAATCGTCAAACCTCAGCATCAGTCATATGATAGATTTGATTAGCTTAAGTCTAGATGTGATGTCTATGAAAACTTTTTTTCATCGATCACTCTACTGTGACCACAGATTCATGGACTTATCTTCTCAAATCCTATAGGACTACTCTCTATCAAAGTTGATAATTCCTATCTTGATGTGCATCCTACTCCTACAATGGATCAACTGTCGTCAATATCTACTACAAAGGCTCATTGAGATCCATGTTTATATGTTAATCAAATTCCAACAGCCTCACTATGAGCAATAGTACCATCTCAAGTCAAAAAATTAGACACATAACTACAGCATCGAGACAATCACTGACGATTGAATAAAAATCTAAGTGATCTCTCGTATGGTCATGCTTAGTGCTAGTTATTCTCTAACAACCACCTGCACTCGTCGTCTAGTGTCTCTACACAGTAGATTAGAGACCCATCTATCTCGAAGAAAATAATTTATGCACCAGTCTATCCAGATCTGTCACCATCCTCATGATGATCCTATGACTGGGAGACTTTAGGAATTAAAGATATATCTTTAATTCTCAAAATTTTGAGAATATATATCGAAACTAATTTCATGGATGATTCAAGAACACATTACACTTGAATGGAAAAAAAATTATCCTTTTATTGATCATATCAATATATTAAATGCAAAATTATGTCCTAGATTAATTACAATGTGTCAGCCATATTGATTTCTAGGACATACATCTAACAGTCCATTCTTTAGCTCTTCTCATCCTTACTTTTATTTTATTTCACTTTGCTTTAAGTAGGGTTAACTAAGCCATTTCACATTTCTAAAACTCTCTACTATTTAATTTAGCTGTATTCTATTCTCATAACCTATCCCAACTTCGACTAATCATAATTTCAATACTTTTGCTGAATATTTCAAATTGCAAACTAATTTAAGAATAAGATATTGGCAGTAGAAATATGTCCTATAATTCATGTTTAAACTAATAACTAATTTACCCATAACATAGGATTTGTTGATAACTATCTAAAGTTTCAACTTAGATTTAACTTAAACCAAGTTTGGAGATGGAAATCTTTACCTTAAGTGATGAAAAATCCTGCTGCAACCCACCCAGGTTTCTTTCTTTGTTCAAAACAGCAAGCTTCCGTTTCCTCCAAGCAATTTTCACTAAAGCTTCTACTTTCTACTAATTTTTATTGGTTGAGAAATCACCTTTTTCCAGAACTTCTTCCACTCTCTTCCTTCTCTATTTTCCCTCAAAACCTAGAACAGCTGAAACAAAAGAAGAACCGGTGGAAGCCATGTCCATCTTTTGAAAACAAATGATTTCTTTAAAAAGTAGCTTCTAGGTGTCAATTTCAAAATTTTTAAACAATTTTCCTTGGCTTTCCACCCCTTTAAATACATTAAAACAGCAGCTAAGTCACCCCTTAAGAAAATATTTAAAAATATCTAAGTTTCAGGAATTCTGCAAAATCCTGCTGCTTAAGCATTCCCGTGGCTCAAGTCGACTCCTCTGAGGCTCGAGTTGACTCACGCAACTTGAGTCAATTCACCTTAGAGCCAAGTCGACTCCAACCCCCATGCTACCACAGAAATCTCTTGATACGCTCTCTATTTCTGTGACAGAGTCAACTCCTCTTAAACTCAAGTCGGCTCCATCCTCTTGGTCTCAAAATTTTCTTTAAATCATAAATTTCATTTCAAAATTGACCTCCACCCAAATATTATCTAAAGACTCCTTCAAGACACCATTTATTCTTTGCTTAATAACTATCAAATTTAACTTAAAATGCCATTTTCATTGATCAAATTCCTCCACTTTTCCTCTTCTTAATTAATAATTTGATTTATACTTCACTAATACTAATCAATTAGGAATCAAATTCTCAAGTATACCACATTCTTGGTTCGGGATGTTACATTTCTCCCCTTCTTTAAAGAATTTCGTCCTCAAAATTCGATTACCATTCTGGCTTGAATATTTGCTTTTCCTTCTATCCTTTTTTTCCTATGTGACTTCTTTCATATTGTAAATCTATCACAAAATCTTAACCAGTGAAATACTCTAGATAGACAACCATTTTCTTTCTTTACTCAACATGGATACTAATTGCTTTAGGATAGCATAAATCTTCTTTTGATTCCATTGATTTGAACTATACAACACATAATATGCCTTTTGAAATCAGCCATTTCTCAAGCTTTTCTTTATCCATATATTCTTAGGCTTTATTCCTATCTGAGGCTTTAACTTCTTCTGGTTATTGTTCTACACTAAGTTCTGAGCTTATCTGCACAATCTTCTTTCAAAATATAACCAAAATATTCAAATTCAATAACCTCAAGATGACTTGATGCTGATCCTACCTTAAAACATAAGAGCATACTATTATCTCATCAATTCTTTTTAAGAATGCTTTTTACGGATAGAAAAATACTATTAAAATGAGATTGAAACTGATTAAGAGTACCTTGAATAAATTAAACATAAATTGGAAATAAATTCTTCATAAAAAGATCACTTGAAATATTTGAGTCAGCTTAAAATAAATTGGAGTTGGCTCCGGCACAATCTGAGAACTGGCATATAGGTATGGCACAGTTTTGAGTCGGCTCAAACACCAACCGAGTTGACTTAAAAACTCACTTCTCCCTTTTTTTTCTTTTCCATTCTTTTTTTTTCCTTCTCTTTTCTTCTGGCTATTTGACAACTTTGCATATAACTATGTATACTGTGCTTATGCTCATACCATGAACTATCTTTTTAAGATTTTGATACTAAATATGCTGATATCACTAAATATTATACTATTTCCTCCTAGATTGGGCAAGAATGCTACAGCTGAGCAAAGTTTTAGTAGTGTCTTGTGCCGTGGCTCATAAGATATTGCTAAACTTTGGCCATCTATCACAATTTACCACAGCCCCCATAAAGTCACATATCCTGTTACAACTCAATTTCAACATAACCCCTATTGGTCTAATATCCAAACCTAGGATTCTTTTTTCTTTTTTATCATTTTAATTATATTCCTATGAAATCACAACTTAGGCTCAATATTATTTTATCATGCTTTATAAATCCTTACCCGACACCACATCAACATCATGGATATTTAGGAACATTCAACTCTGCTAGTTATTCATAATCATCTTTTTGAATTGAACAATTTCTATATACAAGCTATCGACACTAGGAAAAACTCTTCTACTGACATGAGTACCACCAGCTCATAATTTCTTCTATTTGAAATTCTCATCAATACGCATGTAAAAATACAGATGATTGATATAAATACATGAACTTAGTGTCAAACAATATGGATGTATTCTAGTTCACTATGGACAACATACCTGTTTCCTTATCAGGAATGGACTGCATCTCCTATCCAGTCATGGTATCAACCCTAGCTTCTGTCCTCACCCTACCTGATATAGTCTTTGGCCAACTATTATTAGTCTCCACCTCATTTGTTTGTATTTCTATAACATGACTATCACTATCGTCCTCAGTCTTAACTCATGAAACTCCTGGCTTTGGTGGGAGGCCGCTAACAGCACCCCGGTTAGGGCAATTTCTTCTCAAATGACTTTCTTGTTCCCACTTAAAACATCCTCTAGATCCACATTTACATTCTCCATAATGAAGTTTTTCACAATTAACACATCGAGAAATTGGGTTAAATGGAACAGCAATTGAACTACCACCCTTAGTAGTGCTACCTTGATTCTGATTTGGTTGTCCAAAAATCTTAATTCTCTTTTGTTCATGATTATAAAATTTTTCAACTTTTTTTTCATCCTTTTAAAACCTCTTTCTACTTCTGATCTTTGGGATTGGATACTAAGAGCAGCTATTATACCCACAGCAACCTCCTGAAAAATTATATCTATTAATCTCTGAAATTTAGAAGCAGGTGCCTGCATCGGCGCTGCTGAAGTCAAGGCTAAAGTATTAGACGCATGCTCTTGCAATTGCAACCCTCTACCTTCTCACTCAGGGTAGAAAGTAAGGCCTAGTCTGACATTCCATATGGTTGGCCAACTTCTTCATTTTCCCTTGGACTACTTCGACCTTGGCCTCTACCCTCTATTGGCGGTTGTCCTTCACCAACTCCTGACCCCACCTCTTCCATCTTCCTACATGATTCAATTAAAATAATCAAACATACTAATCCACAAGATAACCTTAATAATAACAATCTCAAGATAATATAAATAAATAAATAAATAAATAAATAAATAAATAAATAAAATATATACATATATATATATATATATTTCAAATATTCATTTGGAACACTTCTATAGATGGAAAATATCATTTAGAATAATATCAGAATCAATTAAAAATAATCTGAGTCAACTCAAAATCATGCAGCCCACTTTAGGTGACTCTATTATAAAATCCACTTATAATTAATCCTGCTATGCCTATGCTCAACCGATCTAATACCTTTACTCATTTTCCACAATATATCATATCCTTAATAATCCAACACTATCCATTCTTAATTTTCATCACCTTAAGTTCCAATACTCTTCCGTTGCATCCCTAGTGATCATAAATTTTAAGTCTTGATTCCCTTCAAACTGCTGTCCCCAGAAATCATAAACTTTTGCCTTACTATCATTCTATCACATTGTATCCCAGATAACTATAAACCTTTGCTTTCTTTAGATCATATTCATATTCTCTAAAAGATCATGAACCTTAAACCTTGTTCTAATACCACCTATGTAACACCCCTCCCCTAATTATCGGATGGAGGTGCTACACCCCACCCTTTAATAAGAGTAAATCTATCCTTAGATAAGGGTAAAAGAAAAAATTTCTAACTGAACCTGTTCATGCTCAAATAAATCAACATATCATACACAATACTCAGATCATTTCCAAAATCTACTCAACTATCAAATCACCCATCACAGACAACTGTAAACCAAAACTAACTTTCATTTAAGATCACAAAAGGTTTATAGGTATAAAACATCATCATTATTTTTTAATATACACAAGTCCAACATAGAGGATAACTTTCAAATACAAGATTCCAAAATAAACTCTCCATTAAAACTAGCCAGTCTATTAGATTAATCACTAATTGTAGACTTCTATGCTAAATTGTACTACTTTAGATCTGCAAAGAAAAAATAAAATAAACCATATAACGAGACTAACATCCCAGTAAGTGAAGAACTACATAACAATGGAAAAATATGGAACATAACTATAATGATCATAATAATCTAATTCATATACTGCTCATACTATTAAAAAACTTACGATACCAACAAACTTACAAACATTGTACGCTAAATAAGTATAGAACCATGTAGAAAATCAAGTCATATAAGAATATCATTTGAAACTTGAACCACTAATGCTCTGATGCAGATGTCTCTTATCGATAGTACCACAGCGTACCCCTATCCTGGTAGTCAACGTTAATAAGCCCCACCAAGCATAATGAATCTCAAAATTATAAAGTCCCACTGGACATGATGAATCGCAAGGAGGTGCCGGCTTATGTTATACATGATGTTATGGCACATCCTTAGGTTGATCACTCCTAAGGGAGGTCTGCTGAAAACATACTCCATAAACTTTGAAAAATGCTAATAAACTTGATCAAACTATCTGAAACTTATAAATGCTTTGCTATCTGAAATCAATCACATAAATTTACATTTATTCTTTAAGCAAACTATTAAGAGAAACTCATTTCTTGTTTCCTTGGATATATACATATTCACAAGTCATAAAATAGATAAAAGTTAACTTGCCTTATTTCATAGTAAAATATATTGAAAACACCACCATTAAATGGAGTTTGCTCACCTCTAACTGGCTAGCTATTGTACTACCTTGCTGATTGGCTCATCCAAGATACTCTTTGAATTCTCTTTTTCTTTCCTATCAAATTGATACACTCTGGTTATTACCATGCACATAGGTAAAAGAACATATACTTTGTCTCTCAAGTCCATTCTTTAGCTCTTCCAACCCTTACTTTCATTCTATTTCACTTTGCTTTAAGTAGGGTTAACTAAGCCTTTTCACATTTCTAAAACTCTCTAGTATTTAATTTAGCTGTATTCTATTCTCATAACCTATCCCAACTTCGGCTAATCATAATTTCAATGTTTTTGCTAAATATTTCAGATTGCAAACTGATTTAAGAATAAGATGCTGGCAGCAGAAATTTATCTTATAATTCATGTTTAAACTAATAACTAATTTACCTATAACATAGGATTTTTTGATAACTATCTAAAGTTCAACTTATATTTAACTTAAACCAAGTTTGGAGATGGAAATCTTTACCTTAAGTGATGAAAAACCTGCTGCAACCCACCCAGGTTCCTTTCTTTTTTCAAAATAGCAAGCTTCCATTTCCTCCAAGCAATTTCTACTAAAGCTTCTATTTCCTATTAAATTTTATTGGTTGAGAAATCACCTTTTTCCAGCACTTCTTCTACTCTCTTCCATCTATGTTTTCCCTCAAACCCCAGAACAACTGAAACAAACGAAGAAGCTGTGGAAGCCATGTCCATCTTTTGAAAACAAATGATTTCTTTAAAAAGTGGCTTTTAGGTGTCAATTCCAAAATTTTTCAGTAATTTTCCTTAGCTTTCCACCCGTTTAAAAACATTAAAATAGCAGCTAAGTCACCCCTTAAGAAAATATTTTAAAATCTTCAAGTTTCAGAAATTCTGCAAAATCCCACCGCTTAAGCATTCCTACGACTCGAGTCGACTCTTCTGAGGCTCGAGTCGACTTGCACAACTCAAGTCGACTTACCTTGGAGCTGAGTCGACTCCAAACCCCATGCCACCATAGAAATCTCTTGATATGCTTTTTGTTTCTATGACAGAGTCGACCCCTCTTAAACTAGAGTTGGCTCTATCCCCTGGGTCTCAATTTTTTTTTTAAATCATAAATTTCACTTCAAAATTGACCTCTACCCTAATATTATCTAAAGTCTCCTTTAAGATACCATTCATTCTTTGCTTAATAACTATCAAATTTAACTTAAAATGCTATTTTCATTGATCAAATTCCTCCACTTTTTCTCTTCTTAATTAATAATTTGATTTATGCTTCACTAATACTAATCAATTAGGATTCAAATTCTCAAGTACACCACATTCTTGGTTTGGCATGTTACATGAAGCATATTGAGCTTGAACACCACTTCATTCGTGAAAAAGTTCTTGATGGTACCATAAGTGTATTGGAGGTTCAAAGCAAAGAAAATGTTGCTGATATATTTATAAAAGCTCTTCCTAAAGGATTGTTTGAGTCTCATAGAGCTAATCTTGGTCTTGTCTCCAAAAAATGACTTTAAGGGGGAGTGTTGACTTTTAAAGTGTATTTTTTGGGAACTTAAGTTACTAAACATGTAATCAGTAGACTAGCTGTTATTTTTTGAGTCTCTATGCAGCATGCTAAACCTCTTTAATTCCTTATATTTCCTATGACTATTAACTAGTTGTGGCGTTTAGTTGTTAGATGAGAATTATGAGACTTTGTATTAAGTGTTTTGTGTTTTGTCTCTATACTTTTGTTTCTTTCAAGTCCAGAGATTTTAACAGAGTTTTTGTTCTGGAGTTGTTTTCTATTCTTAATTGTCTTTCTTTTGCTAGTTATTGATCTTGGGCAAGTGTGACTTTAGTTACACTCTTATTTCTCTACAGAGGAACTGTGACTTATCTATCAGAACCTGCGTTTCTCATTCATGTGACTGTGGAAACCGCAGAGATACCCAAAGTAAACCAGTCAATGAGTCTAACTGTGACATTTTTTTTTCTATTTTTTATTTTTTTGAGAAAGATGACAGATATGTGATCCTTCAATACGTAATTCCACAGAACATATTTATTTGTTTTTTTTTTTTTTTTTTCATGCAGAAGGACACTTAAGATGTTCATGAGAAATTTGTTGAAACTTCCAACAAACATTCCTTGATTTGTTCATCTGCAACTGATCAAACAATTTGTTCTTTTACAGTCAAACAATAAATCATGATAATTTTGCATTCTTTATAGGTCTCTATTTGATTGTAACATCTACTTTTGCTTTGTTTTTTTTTTATTTTTTTATTTTTCATTACTTCAATCATGAGCGTTCTGTATCTAGGGATAAATTTTTATACTGTACCTGATCTTAGTATTTGATCCTATTTTCCTAGTGCTCACTGAAGCCTCCCACAAAGGAACCCACCGAGCCAATCGATCTCTTTCTTCACAGTGATGTGCGTGCAGTAGAGCATGCTGAGTTCGATCTTCAGGTAATTATGAATTTTGTCGATGATGGTTAGTGATGCGTTCTTTCTCAAAACTTTTTGTTAATGCTTCTATGCCTAAGATCCATCAATTTGCCAGGTTGCTGAGCGTCTGAATTTTCTTGAGTAAATTAATATGGAGAAGGAGAGGCAGCGAAAGGTATAAGATATAGTGTCAGAATGCATGAGTATTATGTATATGGTAGACAATATCAGATCCTGCATGATAAACCTGGTCTCGCAGTTGGAAGAAGAAAAGGAAAGACAGAGACTCAGAAAAGAGCTCATACCGAGAGCTCAGCTCATGCCTTACTTCGATCGGCCTTTCATCCCGAAAAAGTAAGCAGTTTATGTTGTCTATTTTACTTACTCTGCTTACCTCTTGGATTGCGAACTCTAGGCCAACTACAAAATGAGGCTGACTCTAACCTCACTAGACCATCCTGTTTGCGTGATGAGGGTCAACAAAGCCCAAGACAGTCGCTAAGGAGCCAAAGTTTCACACTCGCCCTCTCGGATCATGGTAAACCTAAATTTATTTTTTACGTGAAGTCAAAGCAGAGAATGAAACACTAACTCCAATAGTGGTATACCTTTCTTATGACCAACGGTTTACAGCTCCAGCTCTGGTATATATGCCGCTTGATGGCCGTCTATCCTATGATGACGGCCATCCACCACACCCTGTGGTACCATGGATGCATCGCATAGGATTTGTGGGGAAAAAGAATATGCTGTGACAAAGTCATACTCATGCAGCTTTAGTCTATTATTAGTGAAGTTAGTTTTTGTATATATATAATATATGTGTGTGTGTGTGTGTAGCAGCATCTTCTTGTTGACGAATCAGTGTTTTAATGTTAGGGAAACAACTTGAAGAACGGATGTGCCATACCAACGTGCTAATGCCAGACTTCCAAATGACTGTTGGAAGGCTAGTTTCTGATGTTCAGACTATTCGCGATCTCGTCGTGGGAGCACTGTGCTCCTTGGAGGCATTCTCTGTTATCAATTTCTTAACTTATTTGAGCAATTGTTCATGCATTCCATCTCTCCGTTGGCACCCAAGATGTCACTTGTGTTCTCGGGAACGTTTTTTATGTTGGGTTTCTCTTTCCAATTCTTTAGCCATGCTTTTAAGATGGAAAGATTTGTCCATATATGATGAAGGTTACAAAAGAGTGTTCATTCTTTCGTCTCTAAGAAGTTTTGTCAAACTTTGTTCCTATGCGCAACAAATGGAGATGAAGTAGCTATTTTCGTGGAAAGTGAACTATGAACAAATTATCCAATAAGCAGGGTCAAGCTCTATGGAAGGAGATTTATGTTGCCACGGCCACCTATTGCAAAGTCTGGCACCCAAAGATGGATTCGAGCAGTCTTTTTTAATAGCTTCTATGATCGATTAGAGAGGTATAGCCTTTTTCACCACCGGCTCAACATGGAGCTGAGAAAGCAAAATGGTTAGCTGAATCCACGTTCTCCACCCATGAGACTTGGTACAATCATGGATCCATGGTCTGGCACTCGTCTTGGACCACTTGATCAGCTTCAACTGCACATCCTGTCCTCA
Source organism: Elaeis guineensis (assembly GCF_000442705.2). Classification (NCBI taxonomy): domain Eukaryota; kingdom Viridiplantae; phylum Streptophyta; class Magnoliopsida; order Arecales; family Arecaceae; genus Elaeis; species Elaeis guineensis. The sequence goes on from NC_025994.2 coordinate 78,871,887, forward strand.
GGTAGAGCGTACCTAATGATATAATTTACTCTATTTTCTCAAGTTGGTACCTCTTGGAGATGGCTTATCCGCCGATCTCCAAACCGTGAGCTTCGTTGGTCAATTTAGCAGAGATGCACACTGGAGTATGTAGACCCTCTATTCCATAGCTTGCAATTTCCAAAAAGAACCATTCCTATAGAAAGGTTATAAAAGAATATTAACGGACAAGTGTTTGCTATTGTTCTATTTTAGTGTTTTCATGTAGTATTGTTGTTATATATGCACACACACAGACACACGCACGCGTGTGCGTGCACACACACATGCACAGACAGACAGACATATATATATATACATACACATATACATGTACATTCATGCAAGCATGCATGCATATATGTATGCATGTATCTCTCTCTCTCTCTCTCTCTCTCTCTCTCTCTCTCTATATATATATATATATATATATATATATATATATATATATATATTCTTGATGTATTTTATCTTCTCAATCCATATTTTTTGTGGGTATGGAATGGTAAAGTCATAGTAAAACCTTACAAATCTTCCTCTACTTCTTCTCCTCCTCTTTTTTTGACGGGGTGAGAGGGGGGGGGGGGGGGTGCAAGTGTTGGTCATTTAGATGGAGTTGTGATCCTCTGTAGATGCTTTGCACTACACAGGACTATGTAACCCTAGATGCTACATCATCCTTCTCAAAGGCAAACATCTGTTCAATATGTCATGTATGGCATTCAACACAACCCTCTCTATGCTTGAGAGTCATAACAACCATCCATCTTTGAGATGGATAATGGTGTAGGGTTGCATAGTGCTCTGCTGTGTAAAATACACATTATAGAGGATCCAAACTTGGATTGAGATGATGCTAATGGAGAGAAATTTTGACCAACAAAGACCATTTTGTGTCTATAGGAAATTTGGCAAGCGTAACGCATTGTTATCAATTATGAAATTAGTTCTCTCACCTAATTTTAGTCATGGGGCTTCATTAACAATTGTTCCCCTCTTCCTCTCATGTTTGATGTCTTCCATCTTTACTTGCTCTAACATGGATACCACCACCACAATAACCTCGAGCGAACATATTACATCATGCCAATGATAAAGTCCTCAATCTATCAATTCTCTTAGCCACCCAAGTTAGTATGTAGAATTGACATTGAGTATGAAGGTAAGGTAGTTAAAGCCTCTTTGATAAAAGTTAACCATCCTCCCAAGGATATAATTTATCTTTCCAAGCTGCAAATTTGACTTTAATTTTTCTGAATAATGGAATCCAATTTTGGGGATCTTCTTGTCACCAAGGCAATCCAAGATTATTGTTTTTTGTCTTTGAAGAGCAAAGGAGGAAGTAGGACACTTCCTCCATTTTATTAGCCAGTTGAAGAGTATTTATAGAAATAGATGTTAGAAGGCCGATACAAGTGAGTAGTTACATCGGTAAAGAGAAAATGTATAATTAGGATGAATGAGAAGTATGCATGCAGGGGAAAAACATATTTATGAGTTTCCTATCACTTTCTAGTGTTTTCTTGAGCATAGATTTTTCAAGAGTTTGAAGGTGCAAAGAGTTTTACACGGCATTGTATGCATGGATATTTCCTTTTAAGGAAAATATAAGAGCTTCTTTGGTGCCAAATTTGCCAACAAAATGCAACCACCTATTGATTCCACACAGAGCTGAAAATGGATCGGATACGGATCAGATACTATCATATCCATATCCATATTTATTTTATTTAACGAATATAAATGTTACTCTCCAAACCCAGCATCGGATTGAGTCAGCCATGCATTAACTGCACACTTTCTAGGGCAAGGCCCTAAAGAATATATAAGTTAAAATTCATTACAATCTTAAAATCCCAAGAACATTATTGATCTCAGTTCATAACAAATATTTCATACTAACAAGTATCAAATTTTATATAATTTACAAAACTCGATCATCCAACTGATATTGATGATGCTCTATCTAATCAATCTTTTCAAATCAAGATCTAAATCTTAGCCAAGTACAAGTATCCTATAACTCTAAAAAAAAAAAAAAAGAGTTACAAGCTTTACAGCCCAGTAAGAATCTCTGCACATCTGTACTAATATAATAATATACTCTGAAAATAAGTATAAAGCATGAAATCTCTTATCAAATATTCAAAGTAACTCATACATCCATATAAATATGTATCAAATATCTATTTTGTCAAAAGAAATGTATCATGATATGTCAACAAGTGAAATTACTTATTTAGCATTAGTTTCATTAGTTTCATGTATCTTATCATCTATTTCTCTTATCACAATTTTAGATTTCTTAATCTTTTTTTCGACTTTGGACTAACCAAGATCATGCTCCAGTCCATGACTAATCAAATTCCTTTATATAAGCTCGTAGAGTCTATACCAAGCACAAGCTCCTAGAGGCTATTCCATATGTAAGCTTATGAAAGTTGTCCTAGGTATAAGCTCCAGATCGGCTATCCCATGCATAAGCCCATGAAGGATGTTTTAGGTATAAACTCCTGACCAGCTATCCCAGGTATAAGTTCTTGGAGGTTATCCCACGCATAAGTCCATGAAGGCTATCTCAGGCATAAGCTCCTGACTGGCTATTCGATCCACATTATGAGGTTAATCTAAATCAAATCTTTTTCATCCAATTATTACATATTATTTCAGCATATTAATTCTAATTTACAATATGATCAAGATAAATATATCATAAGCATATAATCGTAACATCAATTATTGGTACACATATATAGTCAACACATGATAAACTTATACCGAAAAATCATATAGGAACAATAGTGTTCCAAACAAGATGAATCTATCAACATGAATCCAACGATATAAACACAACGATACAAATAGTATATATATGGTGATTATGTACAAAGATTCTTACTTCTACTGAATTCAGACTTAAGTATAATAATCGATCAACCCATTGATCCATGAACTCTAGGTCAAGCTGTTCCATTGGATATTTTGTATACATAATTGCACCTCTACATAATCAAGATCAATTATAGATGATCATGGATGGTGAAAATTATGGAAGACACCTAAAAATTATAGGTCCAAGATCCCTCCTAGGGTCAACCAATTGATCCAATCTATCTAAATACCTGGACCTCCATTGGTCCATACAATCTCTAGAGAGAGATCCATGAAGAGAAAAAAATTATAGAGTAAGAAACTTATAGAGAGAGAAAGTGAAGAGAGAGAGTAGGAAGATGAGATGAAAAGGGAAGAGAGAGAAACTCTCTCTTCTCTTTTTTCTCTTTATTTTCTTTTTTTTATAAATTTTTCTCAATCTAGTTAATGATAGAGAGAGGAGAGAGAAATTAAATAAAAGAGGAGAGAGAGAGAGAAGAGAGAGGTAGCCTTCTCCCTCTTTTCTTCTTCTTCTTATCCTCCAAAATAAGGCACTTGAATCCCTTCTTCCCTCCCCTATTCATCTGGCCATGGCTGTGAGATCTTGGGCCAGCAGTCAATGGCAGCATTCGACGTCGATCAGGAGACGATCTCGATGGTGGCCACAATCGTCGATGATCGACAAAACAAGGAAAAAGGGTTTGTAATTGACTTGAAATAGGGATAGCCTTATTCTTACCCAAAACTAGTGGTTTGTCAGCTCTAATCGATGGCAATAGAAGGCTTAATATCTTACCTTGGTTCAGCGAGGGAAACTGATAATTTCTTGAGCAAAATCCGAAGAGAAGGACTCCAAAACAAATCAGAATCAGCGGCGATTTTCCAAAAGATTTGGTGGTGGAAATCTAAGGAAGAGGGATATTAGTATTTATATACAAGAATTAAAGTCATTTTAGCCCAAGTTTGGTAGGCCAAATCCCAATCTTGGACTAAGATTGGCAGAAGAAGACTCCCAATTGGAGTCCTCTTCCTCCCCTCCTCTCATGTGTCAAGGGTATGGCTCAGTTTGGGATTGGGCCTGGTTCTATTTAGGCTGGCCTAAGAGCCCAAAGGGCTGGGCCATAACATTCTTCCCCTTTTAAAATAATTTTATCCTCGAAATTAAGTTACTTGGATTACTAACCTTGAAAAAGACTTAATCTTTTATGTCATCCTTAAGCTCTAATGTAGCCCTCCTTTCAAAGTATTTGCTTTAATTATAAGATCTTGATATAAAGAATTATCATATTAGACAACTCGATCTTTACATATATATGAATTCCTTTGATTATTTCAAAAGGACACTAACATTTTAATCTTGGAATAAAATACCATAAAATTTTTCTTGATCAATTCTACACAAAATCATGATCAACCCAATCTGCTATTAACAAAAATGAAAGAAACACTGAACATCGAACACTCTTCATATTCTATAGCCTTCTTTCCTCACTTAACATCTTTTAGGTTTAAGAATTAAACCTTTGTTTAAGAAAAAATCTCTAGCTACTTTAAGCCACTTTAAATAGATGAAGTAATAATGTCAGAACTAGAAGGAGATCTACATTAAAACATTCTAGATTCAAGCCAAAATAAAGGACCATCTATCTATTACAATAGATTTAAGATGTCAAGTATTATCCCAAGCATTGTCTACAATAGGATAACCTATCAATGAAAATCGCATAGCTACATCCAAATTAGCCAAAGAATTTACCATGTAAAATCCTTCTTTGCTAACTCAATTTTTTCATTATTATAAATTTTGAATCAAAGAATAATGTTTCCAATCAGTTTGAACCACCACACTTCCATACACTTTGATCTAAATTTATCAAATTCTGTAGATTTATTGAATGAATTGTAACAAGAATATCACTTTATATTAGAATCTAAGAAAGATCTAACCTCTTAGATGTTTAGATAGAACTAAAGCAAAACTTTGAGTTTTTTTATTTTTACTATACCTCGAGCATATGACATCAAGATTAAACTTACATCCACTTTTCATATTTGAAATCATTGCATAAGCTTCATTAGTCAACTAGAATCCCATGAATCTAGAATTAATTGAAGTGAGTTAACCCTAGATTCATTTGATAATTAATTAGATAACTACAACTAACTTTTCTTTGTAAAAGGATTATTTCCAACTCCAACAAACTCGAAGATCTCAAGTTAGCATTCCTGTGAGTAAAATCAACTCGATTATTTCTCCTAGAGCTTTCTTCATCATGATCCTTAGCATCAATAAATAAACCTATATGAAATCTTATCCTTTATATGTTAAAACTTATATAAGTCTTTCCAAAATTTAACAATTACAAGATATCTTAGATTAGCTCAGAAACTTAAATTTTGATGTAAAATAATTAAAACACCCCACTATCTCCAACAAATATAAAGAAGATCAAATAATCCAATCCAAAGATAGTAATACAAATTATTAAAGATTCCACTAAAACATGTAAGTCATGCTCTCATAACAAAATCCAATCTACCAATAGAATCAAATATAATTTTCATTTACATGCCAGTTTCATACATGATCCTCTTGTAGTTCAACTCTTGAAAAATATTCCTCTCGCCCATGATGCAATTCTTTCTTAGGCCACATCCTAAATAGCTTCTTTTTGATAAATCCAAAATGATAATAATCAAAGAATTAACATCAAAATTAAAAAAATCATCATGATCTTCCCCCATATTTTTATCATTCCAAAATCATTGAAATAACTGTTGAACAAGTATACACAACACAACATAACTTATCAATATAATATCCTACATTCAAAGGTTAGTACATCTTATGCTTAGTCCAAACCCTAGTTATTGAAATTCAAGATATAACTCATCCAGTTCTATTATACACATCACATGCCACTTATGTATAAATTTCATTGCAATATCTGGTGATCTGAAATCTAAACTTTGAGTCATTTCTACTACTTCTATCATGTCCTTAATGATTATAATCTTAAGTTCAATTACTACTACTTAAGTCACAATCCCAAGTGATCATAATCTTAAGCTCTGATACTACTCTGTAGTACCCTGAACCTAACACTCAAGTCAGTCATGCAACGACTATACACTCCTTAGGATGAGGTCATAAAGAATATAGAAGGCCTTAAAATTTATTACAATCTCAAAATTTTATGAATATTATTGATCTCAATTCATAACAAATATTCTACATTGATAAATATCAAACCTTGTATAATTTACAAAACTCTGATATCTAACCAATATTGACGATGCTTTATCTAATCAATTATTTCAAATTGAGATCTAAACCTTAGGCAAGTGCAAGTATCCTGTAACTCTGAAAAGAAAAGAAAAAAAAGAGGTTATGAGATTTACAGCCCAATAAAAATCTCCACACATTCACACTAATATAATAATATAATTTAAAAATAATAATAAGTATAAAGCATGAAGTCTTATATCAAATATCTAGAGTTACTCATATATCTAGAGTAACCCATGTACCAAAAAAAAAAATCCAGAGTAACTCATATATCTATATAAATATATATCAAATATCTTTTTTATCAAAAGAGATTTATCATGACTTTCCAATAAGTGAAATTCATTATTCATCATTAGTTTTATATATCTTATCATCCATTCCTCTTGTTATAATTTTAAATTTTTAATCCTTTTCTTTTTAGTTCTGGACTAACCAAGATCATGCCCTGATTCATGACTGATCAAATTCCCATGCATATATAAACTTATGGAGGCTAGCCTAGGCATAAGCTCTCGAAGGCTATCCAATGCATAAGCCAGTGGAAGCTGTCCCAAATATAAGCTTCTAGCAAGCTATCTCAATATAAGCCTGTAGAGGTTGTCATAGGTATAAGCCTCTAGCCAGCTATCTTAAGCATAAACTTCTAGAGGCTATCCCATACATAAGTCTGTTGAGATTATCCCAAATATAATCTCCTGACCAGCTATTTACATGATAAGATTACTCCAAATTATATCTTTTGCATCTAATTATTATATATTGATCTTAGCATATTAACTTTAATTTATAGTATGATCAAGATAAATATATCATAAGTATATAACCATAACATCAATCATTAGTATACATATATATTCAGCATATAATGTACTCATTTAAAAAATATATATATGAACAATAATGTCCCAAATAAGAGAAATCCATCAGTATGAATCCAATGATACAAAATCAATAGTACAAATCTAACGGTACAAATAGTATATATAATGGTGATCATGTATAGAAATTTTATTTCTATAGATTTTAGACTCAAGCACAGTAATTGCTCAACCCCTCGATTTACAAACTCAGAATCAAGGTATTCCATTTGATACTTTATGCAGATAATTACACCTTTACATAATCAAGATCAATCATAGACGATCATGGATGGAGAAAATTACAGAAAATACTTAAACATTATAGATCCAAGACCCCTCCTAGGGTCAACCAATTGATCTAGTTTACCTAAATATCTGGACCTCGTTGGCCTATAAAATCTCTAGAGAGAGAAATCTATGAAGAGAGAAAAAATTATAGGGAGAAAAACTTTTAGAGAGAGACTGAAGAGAGAAAGTGGGGAGGTGAAAGGAAGAGGAAGGAGAGAGAAACTCTCTCTCTTTTCTTTTTATTTCTCTTTGCTTTCTTTTTTTCTATAAATTTTCCTCCATCAACTTAGTGAGAGAGAGAAGAGAGAAATTAAATAAAAGAGGAAAGAGAGAGAGGTAGCCTTCTTCCTCCTCTTCTCCTTCTTCTTCTCCAACATAAGGCACCCGAATCCCTTCTTCCCTCCAACCTTCATCTGGCAATGGCCATGAGATCTTGGAGCAATGGTCGATGACAGCACCTGGCACCAATCAGAAGATGACCTCGATGGTCACCACAGCCACTGATGGCCAACAAAACAAGGAAAAAGGGCTCGTAATTGGCTCGGAACAGGGAAAGCCTTGTTCTTGCCTAAAATCGACATTTGCTGGCTCTAATCGGTGACAATAGACATGGGTAAAAAAAAAATAAGGCCTAATATCTTACCTTGGTCTAGCAAGAAAAATCGATGATTTCCCCAACAAAATCCTAAGGAAGGACTCGAAAACTACTCAGAATCGATGGCGATTTTCTAAGGGATTTTGTGGTGAAAATCTAAGGAAAAGGGATATTAGTATTTATAGATAAGAATTAAAGTTGTTTTAGCCCAAGTTTGGTGGACTAGATCCCAATCTTTGACAAAGATCGAGAGAGAAGAAGACTCCCAATCAGAGTCCTCTTCCCCCCTCCTCACATGTCAAGGGTGTGCCTCAGTTTGGGATTGGGCCTGGTTTTGTTCATGTTGGCCCAAGAACCCAAAGGGCTAGGCCATTATAACAAATTAGGGCTGACAAAATATGATCTAACCCACCAACCATACTCGTATTCGATTCGTCATAAATAGATTTAGATTTAGACTAAACAGGTTTGGGTCATAAATGGATCGATCCGTTTAACATGTTTAATAATTGGATTGGATTTTAGATATCTGACCCGTTTAACCCATTTAACCTATTTAATATTCAGATCAGATTGAGTCAATTAATTTATTTAATTTGTTTAACCTATTTCTGACCCATTTAATCTGACCTGTTTAATCTGTTTAATCTATTTAAGACCCGTTTAACCTGTTTAAAACATGTTTGATCTATTTTTGACCCATTTAACCCGACCTGTTTAATCCATTTAATCAATTTCATCTAATTTGATCTATTTAATAAATAGATTAAATGGATCAGGTCGGATTACCTATTGAATAAATAGGTCAGATTCAGATTTAAATTTTTGATCCATTTAATAAACAGGTTGGATTTGAGTTGATGATTTTTTGATCCGACTCGCATTGATCCGATCCGTTTATGATCTGACCCGATCCGATTGCCATCCCTATAACAAATATGGATATAGATATTAATCAGATGAATAATTTTGTGCCTATATTTATTATAAATAGATACAGATACAAATTAAATACTAAAAATATGGATATAGATACTGATATAAGTTAGATGATTAGACTTTATGACCATAGAACCAATGATTTTACTAAGTCGATTATAAATAAAGTTAATATAATGTTAATGTGGCCATTTAATTTCTCTAAAAATTCATGAGTATTATATAAAATTAAACAAATCACAATGGAAAAGGATATTCAGATATATATCAAATAGTTGTTTATTCATATCCATATTTATTTTTCTTTAATGGATATGCATACGGATACGAATGTTAGTCGAATGCTCAAATTTCTATCCATATCTCGATAAATTCAGATACAAAATAGATGTGGACAGATATTATCCGATCCACTATCACCCCTATTCCACACTCATCTGATAGATGTATAAATTTTCTTTCCTATCCAATTGGTTGAAATGATTTGAACATTTGGAGGCCACCCTTTGAGCATGAGGTATAACTTAATATATAGAGAACGAAATGGTTCTTGTAAAGCAACATTGGATGATGTTTCAATTCTTGCACCTCACAAAGTGAATTTGTACTAACTACCCAACTTTTTTTTGCAAGAACATGAAGTCTATTCTTCAAAGGTAGCCAAATAAACACCTTTGCCTTCCCTAGTATTGCTACTTTCTAAATTGAATTGTCGAATGGGTAGAGGGTTCCACCATTGTTGGGGAATTTATGGCATGACTCAATAGTGAAGATACCACTTTTGGTGATACATCAGCAATTTTAGAAAGTCTAATGGGTGATAGAAGGTCGATCAATAGTCCAACTATCTTGTCTCCACTAGAGAAAGAGGACTCTTGAGTTCAATCTTCCATTTCAAATGACACCAACTCCATTATGGTGCACGTATGGTGTTCTTCCTGACAGCTTCCTCAAATAGTGACAACAAATTATATGGATCCAATCCAGATTGTTATCACCTAATTCAAAAGCTATGTTGTTCTAAAAAGCATCAAGCTCCTTATAAAAATCCCTCTATAATGGTAAAAGTTTAGAAGAAGACCTCCTGACGTGCATCCCAAGCTTCTTTCTTGTGTAATAAGAAGTTTTTATTTATTTCCCCTATGGTACGTGCAAACCTTTGATCAGTTTCCAAGCCCACTAGGCAAGTAGAGAAAGATCCATACTCTTGATACTCTTTAGTTCCAAACCTCCTTCCTTCTTTCTGCAAACATTATCCCACTTAACTAAACAATAGAATCCACTAATTGACTCTTTCCCATTCCAAAGGAGTGCTTGCCTTATTTAGTCCATTCTATTAGTCACATATTTAGGCAATCTGAAAATAGACCTATGATATGATGCAAGCGTTATTAAGACTGCATTAATCAGTGTAAATCTACCTCTAATAGAGAGAAGATTTCTGATCCATGATAAAAGGCCTTGAAGCGAATTTTTGTAGAAAAGGCATCTAACATGGATCAGAAATTTTCATGTCAGTTAGTAGAAGGCTCAAAGAGGTTGTCTTTCTTGTAGTTCATCATAGTAGCCATATAATCAGCTTCTCCCTCCTTCATGTTGATGCAAATTACTGAATTTTGTTGAAATTAATCTTCAAACCAGGTACGCTATCAATGCCAAGTACTGTTTTGACTGCCAAAGTACTATCCCTTTTCCCTACATAATAAAGAGAGTGTCATCCATATAGTGGGACGTACGATTGGCCAAAGTTAATTTTATTATTACTGATCCTTTCAATAAGCCCAATGGCCCCAATTTGCTTAAGAAGTCTACCCAATGCATCTGTTATCATAATGAAAAGAGCTAGCGATTGTGGGTCTCCTTGTCTCAAACCTTCCTTACATTTGAACTATTTCTCCGATGAGCCATTAATGAGAATTGCCATCAATCTTGAAGATAAGAGATCATTTATCATGAGATACTTTTTTTTTTTTTTCTGGGAAGCCTCTAGCTTGCATCACCAAGAGAAGGAATTTGCAATTAGCCTTATGAAATGTCTTTTTCAAGTCAAGATGGCAAAAGACTTCTTTGCTCATAATTCTATTGTAATATATGCCAAAATCTCATTTGCACTCAAAAAAATTTCAACAATTTTATCGGATGTCTCTGGAGAGACAAAAAAATTTCAATAATTGAGCGACCTTTTATGAATGTGGAGTATGATCTGCTCACCATCATGAGAAAAATCTTTACCGCCAAGTAGCCAGAGTTTTTATAATGATCTTGTACAGGCTGATAATCAATGTAATAGGTCATAGAATGCTTAGAGTAAGGAGACCATCTCTTTTACAATTTAGCATTGTTTCTATCTTAGAAGCTTCAACCTTAATTAATTTAAGAGATAGAATTGAACTTTTGTGGACATTAATCCTTAATTTGAAGCACCTTCAAAAGCTAGAAACACTACTTCAACAGCAATTCTCTTGTTTCTGGCACAAAAAAGGAGTGACAAAGTGAAGGCTCTTGATTCTACCAAATGAAGGATCATCACCAATGTTTTCAATAACTTCAATAGAGCCAACCTGTTTCAACAATCATGTTGAGACATCAGTGACTGAAATAAACAAATCAGAGAGAGGAGAAACACCTCCTAGTAGTTCCAAAAAAAAAAAAAAATTACACCTGCTATGCTATTTTTTTGAGGGATAAGACCAGCCACCCACTACACCTACTATGCTAAATCTAAAGTAGCAACAACAAATAAATATGTACTACCCATTACTTGCATTAACACTATCTTTGGATGCATATGATTTGGTAGAGATAGGTGATGTTTCCACCCATTGATAAGAACTTGCTAGTGGAGCAATGTTACAGAAAACAGAACAACAGATGAAAACTTTTATTTTTTCTCTTAGTTACCATAGCTAATCTACATCTTCCAGAAAAAAGCAAAACAAATGTTATCCTTGTTACCGCTTTCCAATTTCCCAGAGGATTGTCTCGGGGGAAGCATCAGTTTGCTCTCTGGTTAGTTTGGACACAGGTCAAGCATCTTAAGTTGACTCTGCACTAACATATCTCTCTGAAACCTCATCTGAAGAAATGTCATGATGCATTGAAAGATTTGGAACAACAAGAAAACAAAATGAATGAAGTAATTGACATATATTTTATTTGCAGATTACTGTTTTGATTGTTAAGACCTGAGACAATCCATATTATGGTACCTCAATTCATCGAATTCAGGACACTATATGTCTCACCATCAGTGTATGCCACAAGGCCATCAGAGCTCAACAGCAACCCTATATGTCTAGCGAGGGAAAGGCATCAATAAGCACGGTAATTTACATCCTATGATGGAAGTATCTACTTCTGACCTGTCCCTATTAAATTGCACTTGTTGAGAATCTGTATGTAACATTTGTACATCTGAGTATTAAACTTGCAACAAGACTCGATGAGTCTAAAATCATGTACTAGTATCAGAAACTTCCCTGATGGATTATAAAAATTCAGTGCAATGCAGCAAATAATCATAATGGAACACCTCCTGGACTCTATCTTTCCTATTTGCCACAAACAGGCAGATTTTGCAATTTGTTGGGGCACATGTTGGATTTTTATTTTCTTTGAAAAAAAAAGAAAAACCTGGACTTCCAAAATCACAATTCCTCCATAGGCTATATTTCAGGTTAGGTTCCCCTAAAACTCTACTCAAAATAAGGCCCCCACAGGTCTATGGCTGCATTTTCTTCTCATAATTCCAAAAATGGTACGCATTGCATAAGGAAGACAATTTTTAATACATGTGCTGCTTGAGGAAAGAGTAAATATAGATAACTGTATTGCCCAGAAGGTAGAGAACTTCTCTAGAGTCTCCTGAAGTTTGGAGAGTCCATCCTTGGCAGCCATTTTCAAAACCATGTACTGGTCATCCCCTGCTTTGATGCATTCCACTTTTTCTCATTACAACAAATCAGTACATTTAGATAAAGATGAAATATTAGTCATCTATCAATCAATTAAGACAGAGTCAAAATTTTAGAACCGTCATCTATTGTCAAAACATACATTATAAGAGCAACGAAAGCATTGCAGACCTTAAAATATAAGAGCTCACAAAATGTTATTCTATGAATAACTTCCTATTGGTCCTAAGAAACACGAGCTATGACAATTTAAGCTTTCCAGAAAGTCATATATTCATAGCTTCCCAGTTCCCATTCTTCTCATCCCATAAACTTCTTTAGGAAGTTGAATTCCAATATAGCTTTAATGAGATGCCATTCCAGCTTTTCATTTTCCAGAACCTGGTCACAGGCAAAGAAACAAGATCATATATGTAAGCTTCAGGATTAAGCATCAAAGCAGCACAATAAGTGATAGTTCTGTATTACTCTGGACTTGTTGATAGCAACATAAACGACCATCATTATTCTAAGGCTCTGCAACATTGGGCAAGAGATATACGCAGATAAGTGGATCTCGTGAAATTAAGTATTCGCAATATATCTGAAACAAAGGTGCATGTTGCAATTGAATCCAACAGGCATGGTGGTAAATGCGGCAAAGTTAAGTCATGGAACAAAAATATCAACCATACATGGTAATCATTGAAATGAAACATTTTAACTGAAACAAGAATAAGAAGAGCATTTTTTTATTTAGTTATTTTATTATTTTTATAAATTTATATTATTGTTTTGGCCAGAAGTTGTTAATGCAGTTGGTTGGCCTTACCCTAAATGCTTTCCTTGTAGGAAGTCTAGGCTTCAAATCCTAGGTATTGCTGAAAATTATAATCTATTGTTCAGTAAGCATAAAGTATAAAGATTGAGAATTTGATGTTGATTTAAAGTGCTTGCACCTCTTTTCTTTTGGTCAAGCAATATACTTTTTTGATCGATTCAGAAATCTTATGCTCAGAAGCTGAAAACCTATAATGTGGATAAAGTAGATGATTTGGCAGCTCTAGTTTGTCGAATCCATGTCCATTGAAGTCATTGATCACACCCTAGTATAGAATATTTTGCTTCTGGATGCAAGTGACAGATTCTCGCTACATTTATATCTTTGTTGTGACAAGTTTGGGTTTTAGCAGGATAATCTCTAAAGCTAGAAACAAATCCACAAAACAGCTGCCAAGTGCTTGAGGTTTCTAATGTCTGCCACATGGAATTCTTCTTTAACTGATTATAGGTTATCGGATGTTGATAATAATTTACAGTTTCCACTCGCCGCTTGTCATGAGAAGCCAAATCCACAAGAATAGCTGTTGTCATCAAAAAAAATTAATGATCCAATTGCTAAGTTCACTGGCCAAAAGGAAGCTTAGAGTCCCTGTCCTTCTAGATCATTTAGATGCTCTGCTTAACAATTATTTCAAAGTTTTCCTCAGAAAAATAATTCTAACAAACTTTTTCCATTCTTAGAATCAATCAAAATAAACTTTAAAACATGTATCCGGGGAAAAAAAGGATTCAGCTGGCTGGTGCTGCAATGCAAAGATCTCGTAAGCTGTCGCTATGATTGATGAATATATCCCATCTTGGAAGGAAAGAAGGAGAAGAGCGAAAAACTGAAGGCAGGTTGGTCAAAGCTATATACCTGGCAAGAATAGAGACCATGGTTGAAAGGGAGTGTGGAGGCGGCACATATTAGAGAGCAGTGCCACTGCTACTTGAGGGCATCTTGGAACTGCTGGTGGTGGTGGTGGTGTTGAGATTCGTAGTGAAGCTGAAGGGGGACTTGTTATAGAGGGCATGCACTAATTCATCCTGTGAGTATACATGCACCTGCTGGATGCCTTGGATTATTTGCCACTCCCGGCTGTCGCTTTCGCAAATATTTCTTATCAGTTCCATGCTGCACCAGATCTCCAGCTCCTCCAGATGAGGAGTATGTACTCCTTTCAGTAAGTATGATGGGAGTGATTTCATCGCATAATCGATCAATTTCATCCTTTTCAAGTATCGAAGATTCTCCACAACTTTCAATTTCGGGCAGTTATTAACCGCGAGGGTTGTGAGCGCGGGGAGGTTTGAAATTTTCTCCAGGTTGGGATTGTACTTCACATGCAATTCTTTGAGCGAAAGGAGGTTCTCAATTGTGGTTAGGCTGTCTGCAAACGAGATCTCCAATTTTGTGAGGGAGGTTGCATGGAGCAGGAGACCCTCTGGCAGGGACATCAACTTGGGGCAGTTGTCAAGGTACAGGTCCTTTAGACATGGCATTGCTTCTGTTCCTTTCTCCCAATGCCATTCCTGCCAATTAGACATATGACGAAACATCAGTGTCTCCAGCCTGGGGAATGCATACTTGGAGGTATCTACTGCTGCTCTGCCGCCGTCACTACTAGTGCTACTAGTACCAACCAAAAACTCAGGTCCAACATCCATGACTGAATCAGCATGACGGATAAAAAGATATTGTAGATTAGGGAGCAGCCCCCAAGGTGGAAACCGCTCACAATACCTGTAACCATTTAGAACCAACTGCCTCAAATTTGGGAAAAGAATTGATGAAGATGAAGATGTCTCTGCCATCCATTTTGGGAACTCACGACCGAAGTAATTGTCGATCTGCAGTTGTTCCAGAGAAGGTGGAGGGTGGAGCTCTTCAAACACCTCCTCGATTCTCTTCATCTTCTCCTCACTGGGATGAAGAACTGGCGTGCAATGCAGCTCGAGCGAGCTAAGCTTGGATTTGTTTCTAAGTTCGGCTGCTCTTGCCTCGGAGCTGCTGGATACACACTCCAACCTACCGATTGAGAGATCCGTGAGACACGAGAGGGATCTCAATTCTTCAATAGTGCACCATCCCTCTGCCCGGTTGCTCGGCAGATTAAGTTCCCAGAGAGTATGAAGATCTTGAAGCCTTCCTAGCCCTACCGGCATCCCAACCACCTTCGTAAAATTAAGTCTAAGACTCCTTAGGTTGTGTAACTTCACGATACAGTTAGGAAGGCGAGAAAGGTGCTGACATCCCTGAATTTCCAAGAACTGTAGATTTCTAACTGTAACGACCCAGAAAAAAAAAAAAAAAAAAAAAAAAAAAAAAAAAAAAAAAAAAAAAAAAAAAAAAAAACAGAGGAGGAGGAAGACTCCTAGCCGGAGTCTTCTTCCTTCACGATTCCGGCAAAATCGGACTCAAAGAGTCCGGCTAGGGTAGGAAACCTCCAGTATAAAGATCCCCCGTCCTCTCTTAGGAAACTACAACAAAAATTTTGAGGAAAATCGAGGTATTTGAGAAATTTTCTCAAAGGATACCGTGGATGGTTGATCGGAAGAAAAGGGGGTTCGCCGGAGCTCTTCTCAACCGCCGGAGCAAGGTAAGCCCCTCCCCTTCTTCCTCTCCCTCTTCCCTTTCTCCCCTGGCCCAAAGCCTCGCCGTCGGCCACCGTCTTTGCCGGAAAATTCATGAACAAGAAATCCCCTGTTTTTCCGATCTCTTTTTGATTTTTTGCCGGCCGAACCTCGCCGCCGGCCGTCCATTGCTCACCGCCGCCTCCACCTGTTGCCGGATCTCCGACCAAGCCGTCGGAGCCCGAGCCATCGAGGGGGGGGACCTCACGGTCCTCCCCTGTTTCAGCCAATGGTGGCCGCGGGAAGAAAAGAAGAAAGGAAGAAGAAGAAGAAAAGAAAAAGAAAAGAAAAAGGAAAAAGAAAAAGAAAAGAAAAAGGAAAAGGAAAAAGAAAAAAAGAAAAGAAAAAGGAAAAAGAAAAAGAATAAAAAAATAAAATAAAATAAAATAAGAAGAAGAAGAAGAGAGAGAATTTTCCTCTCTCTCCTTTCTCTCTTCTTTCTCTCTCTTTTCTCTCTCCTCTCTCTACCTTCTCTCTCTATATTTTCTCTCTCTAGATTCTCTCTCTAGACTTTTCTCTCTCTTTACGGATTTTGTCTCTCTAGGATCTTTTCTTTCTCTCTGATTGCATCATGAATCCTAAAATAAACTTGAAGATGAAAATAAGATGATCTGAGGTTGCTCCGAAATTCGTGCAGTAAATCTGATCCCAGTTCGATCCTATTCGAAATTTGTAACACTTGATTCATATTGAGTCACCCTGATAGGACCTTTGATGATCTCGATCATGATTGCCTCATCGAAAAAAAAATATGAAGATTCTCTCTTCACTTTCTCTCTCTACTTTCTCTCTCTAGAATTTTCTCTCTCTTCAGGGATTTTCTCTCTCTAGAAGTCTTATGGATCAGTGGAGGATCCAGATACTTAGGTAAATCCTAATTTTGGTTAATTCTAAGAGAGATCCTAGATTTGTGTTATCAGATCGATTATCGATAATTTTCTCCATATATGTGATTTTTATATTGATCAGGGTTATGAAGAGATGATTGTCTGCATATGATATCGAGTGGAATATCTTGTTAGAGAAATTCATAAATCAAAGAAGAACATTGATTTCTGTGTTTGGATCAGTCACCGGTAAAGGTAAGAATCCCTGTACATGATCACTATTATATATGCTATTTTACTGTTGGTCTTGCATTATTGGTTTTGCGTTATCGAATTTGAGATCGATGAATTTATTATACCTGAGATACTGTTATTTGATTTTGAGCATGAGTATGTTATGTCAATATATATATATCAGAGATTGATGGCATGATTATATGGATATGACATATCTGAATTGATCATAATGCAAGACAGAATTGATTGATGAAATCAACACATAATGATTAAATGAAAAGAAAGAGATATATGGTATGGACTAGCCTTGTCATGTGGAACAGCCGGCCAGGAGCTTATGCCTGGGACAGCCCGCCAGGAGCTTATGCCTGGGACAGCCCCCACTGGCTTACAGGTGGATCAGCCGGCCAGGAGCTCATGCCTGGGACAGCCCGCCAGGAGCTTATGCCTGGGACAGCCTCTCACGGGCTTTGGTACGTGGGACAGCCGGCCAGGAGCTCATCCTGGGACAGTCTTGAAAGACTTTTTAAATGGATTCGATCCGGATGATGACTGAGGTATAGACTTGGATAGTCCAGAGCCAGAAAGAAAATGTTAAAATCATATGATTATGAAAGGAGAAATGAAAGATAAGATATGAAACAATTGTTGAACAAAAGTGTTTCACCGGTTAACATATGATGATGCATCTATTTTGACAAGACAGAAAATTTATCAATGTTTGCATTATTCTGGACATTGAACATGAGATTTTATATTTTATTGCTTATCCTTATTTTCAGACTATATTACTATATCAGTGTGATATGGGAATTCTTACTGGGCTGTAAAGCTCACACCCCTTCATCTTTCTTTTTCTTCTCAGAGTTGCAGGATGACTTAGATTGGCTATGGCTTGGATTTACGGGTGAGCAGAAGGATAAATAGAGTGTCATAGTATCTGATCAGAGAATTGAAGGAATGTTAATTGTTATTATGCAAGTTTTATGAATTACTGTTGAAATTAAATATTATGGTTGATAAGATTGTAATGATTTATTTTGGCCTTGCATATTCTTTAGGGCTTGCTCTAAGGAGTGTGCGGCCATCACGTATCCGACCCGGGTGTTGGGTTCGGGGCGTGACAGAATGGTATCAGAGCATAGGTTAGGATCATTAGGGATTATGATATAAGTGATTGGAATATGACAGAATAATATCAGAGCTTAGGTTTAAAGTCCCTAAGATTATGAAGTAATATTAAAACTTTATGTAAAGATCAGTAGGATGTGATGGAGTGGCATCCGAGCTTAGAGCTTAGGTTACGTTTATTTGGAGCAAATGATACCAGTGATTAGGATATGACAGAACAGTACTAGAGCCCAAGTTTAAGGTCACTAGGGATTGTCATATAAGTGATATCAAAACTTGAGATTATAATCACTAGAGTATGATTGATAATATCAGAGTTTAAGATTTTGATCATTAAAGGTATGATAGAATGATATTAGAGTTTAGGTTATGATCACTAGGAAATACGATTTAAGTGGTATTTGAGTTTAAGGTTATAATTATTCAGAATTGTAATTCTAGTGATATCTGAACTTAGGTTTTGATCACGAGGAACATGATAGATATAAAAGAGAAGATTCAATATTTAGATTTCAAATCAATAGATAGTAAGATGAAATTTATGCATAAGTGGCATATATTATCTATAATAAAATTGACGAGTTATATCTTGGATTTCAATTAGTAGGGTGGCCTGAATATAAGAAGAGTTGACCTTGGAATGAAGTGGGAGGTATTGATAAGTTATGTTGAGTATACTAGATGATTTTGAAATGTAAAACTTATATGATTGAAGATCATGATATTTTTTTTCTAATTTCGATGATAATTGACTGAGCATTATGAATTTTGGATTTATCAAAAGAAAGTTAATTAGGGTATGGTCTAAGAAGAAATTTCATCATATGAGAGAGAAATATTTTTTTTTGAACATTGAATCTATAAGAGGATCATATATGAAACTCAATTTTAAATAAAAAATATACTTAAATTTTATTATGAGAATACGAGATACACATCTTGGTACAAGTCTTTGGTCACTCAAAATATCATATTTTGAATATAATTTCTTATCTTTCAAGTTGCATTGAATCTCAAGTCAAAAGTTTATTTTTCTAAGTGGATCAAAAGTATTTTGATATTGTTGTTAATTTAGAAAAAAAAATTTTTTTTTTTTTTTTTTTTTTTGTCAGAGTATGATATACAGGTTATGATGAAATCTTTAATAATTCGAATTATTATCTGTGGATTAATTTTTTTGTTGAGGATGGTGAAGTGTATTAATTATTCAAGTCAAAGTTTAGATATTTTTTAAATTGAACTAAGACATTTTGCTAGTGTTAAATTTTGAATTACTTATACAAGGGACAAGATTTTGTATGGATTTATCGATTAATATTAAGGGTTGTGATGAAGAGAGTTCTATAAGAAATAATCAAGTTAATTCTATTTATAAAGATGTTGGCTTGAGTTCTTCTAATTTGTCAAGTTAGAATTAATTCTTTTAAAAAGAAAGATTGATTTAGAAATTATCTAGATAATTGTAAGGTAAATCTAAGGTTAACTCCAATCGATTCTAGACATGTCGGATTCTTGAAAGAGTGATGAAACTTATACAATAATTTCAAATATAGGAAGTAGATCAAGATTTAATTTTTATATGCTATACCCAAAGGTAGTAAAGATGAAGAAACTTAAAATTTTGCCCTAAGTTTTATCTGAAATTTGAAGGTTGGATCTATCTTGGATCGATCTAACATATAAGGATATTTTTATCTTTGATATAATTATATAAATTGATAAATTAAGATCAAAGTGCGCAGCAAAAGCATGGTGGGTTAAATTGATTAGAAATATTAATTCTTTGATTCTGAAGATATTATGGAATACATTAGTTGTTAATAAAGAATAATTTTTAATCTGATCATAGTCAGATAATTTTTGTTAGTAGGTTGCTTCATTGTAGATAATGCCAAGAAATCTTAGATATCTCAAGTTTATTAACAGCTTGATAGTTCTGATATTAGTTCAAACTTAGAATGTTCTGACATAGATCTCATATTATTTTTTAAAATCTAATATTGTTATTCGAACTGATATAGAAGATTGAGATTTTTCTTAAGATGAGAGTCTACATATAAAATTTATTGGAAGGTCAAGAGAAGAAAGAAATCGATAATCGTGAAGATTGTCCAATGTTCGACCTTTCTTTATTTATTTTCTATCAAGGGTAGTCTGAGATAATTATGAATTTTGAGTGAAATGTAATGGTGGTATATTAATACAAGTCCAAAATATTACAGTTCTTCAAAAAGTTGAGAAATCAATAAGAAGGGATGAGTTTGAGATTTCAAATAATTTTTGTTATAACAAGATCATGAGAAATAAAAGACATTATTGTAAGCTTGAGAATGACATGAAGAATGTATACTTTGAAATAGATATCTCAAACGACATAACCTAATTTCGAGGACGAAATTATTTTAAGGAGGGGAGAATGTAACGACCCAGAAAAAAAAAAAAAAAAAAAAAAAAAAAAAAAAAAAAAAAAAAAAAAAAACAGAGGAGGAGGAAGACTCCTAGCCGGAGTCTTCTTCCTTCACGATTCCGGCAAAATCGGACTCAAAGAGTCCGGCTAGGGTAGGAAACCTCCAGTATAAAGATCCCCCGTCCTCTCTTAGGAAACTACAACAAAAATTTTGAGGAAAATCGAGGTATTTGAGAAATTTTCTCAAAGGATACCGTGGATGGTTGATCGGAAGAAAAGGGGGTTCGCCGGAGCTCTTCTCAACCGCCGGAGCAAGGTAAGCCCCTCCCCTTCTTCCTCTCCCTCTTCCCTTTCTCCCCTGGCCCAAAGCCTCGCCGTCGGCCACCGTCTTTGCCGGAAAATTCATGAACAAGAAATCCCCTGTTTTTCCGATCTCTTTTTGATTTTTTGCCGGCCGAACCTCGCCGCCGGCCGTCCATTGCTCACCGCCGCCTCCACCTGTTGCCGGATCTCCGACCAAGCCGTCGGAGCCCGAGCCATCGAGGGGGGGGACCTCACGGTCCTCCCCTGTTTCAGCCAATGGTGGCCGCGGGAAGAAAAGAAGAAAGGAAGAAGAAGAAGAAAAGAAAAAGAAAAGAAAAAGGAAAAAGAAAAAGAAAAGAAAAAGGAAAAGGAAAAAGAAAAAAAGAAAAGAAAAAGGAAAAAGAAAAAGAATAAAAAAATAAAATAAAATAAAATAAGAAGAAGAAGAAGAGAGAGAATTTTCCTCTCTCTCCTTTCTCTCTTCTTTCTCTCTCTTTTCTCTCTCCTCTCTCTACCTTCTCTCTCTATATTTTCTCTCTCTAGATTCTCTCTCTAGACTTTTCTCTCTCTTTACGGATTTTGTCTCTCTAGGATCTTTTCTTTCTCTCTGATTGCATCATGAATCCTAAAATAAACTTGAAGATGAAAATAAGATGATCTGAGGTTGCTCCGAAATTCGTGCAGTAAATCTGATCCCAGTTCGATCCTATTCGAAATTTGTAACACTTGATTCATATTGAGTCACCCTGATAGGACCTTTGATGATCTCGATCATGATTGCCTCATCGAAAAAAAAATATGAAGATTCTCTCTTCACTTTCTCTCTCTACTTTCTCTCTCTAGAATTTTCTCTCTCTTCAGGGATTTTCTCTCTCTAGAAGTCTTATGGATCAGTGGAGGATCCAGATACTTAGGTAAATCCTAATTTTGGTTAATTCTAAGAGAGATCCTAGATTTGTGTTATCAGATCGATTATCGATAATTTTCTCCATATATGTGATTTTTATATTGATCAGGGTTATGAAGAGATGATTGTCTGCATATGATATCGAGTGGAATATCTTGTTAGAGAAATTCATAAATCAAAGAAGAACATTGATTTCTGTGTTTGGATCAGTCACCGGTAAAGGTAAGAATCCCTGTACATGATCACTATTATATATGCTATTTTACTGTTGGTCTTGCATTATTGGTTTTGCGTTATCGAATTTGAGATCGATGAATTTATTATACCTGAGATACTGTTATTTGATTTTGAGCATGAGTATGTTATGTCAATATATATATATCAGAGATTGATGGCATGATTATATGGATATGACATATCTGAATTGATCATAATGCAAGACAGAATTGATTGATGAAATCAACACATAATGATTAAATGAAAAGAAAGAGATATATGGTATGGACTAGCCTTGTCATGTGGAACAGCCGGCCAGGAGCTTATGCCTGGGACAGCCCGCCAGGAGCTTATGCCTGGGACAGCCCCCACTGGCTTACAGGTGGATCAGCCGGCCAGGAGCTCATGCCTGGGACAGCCCGCCAGGAGCTTATGCCTGGGACAGCCTCTCACGGGCTTTGGTACGTGGGACAGCCGGCCAGGAGCTCATCCTGGGACAGTCTTGAAAGACTTTTTAAATGGATTCGATCCGGATGATGACTGAGGTATAGACTTGGATAGTCCAGAGCCAGAAAGAAAATGTTAAAATCATATGATTATGAAAGGAGAAATGAAAGATAAGATATGAAACAATTGTTGAACAAAAGTGTTTCACCGGTTAACATATGATGATGCATCTATTTTGACAAGACAGAAAATTTATCAATGTTTGCATTATTCTGGACATTGAACATGAGATTTTATATTTTATTGCTTATCCTTATTTTCAGACTATATTACTATATCAGTGTGATATGGGAATTCTTACTGGGCTGTAAAGCTCACACCCCTTCATCTTTCTTTTTCTTCTCAGAGTTGCAGGATGACTTAGATTGGCTATGGCTTGGATTTACGGGTGAGCAGAAGGATAAATAGAGTGTCATAGTATCTGATCAGAGAATTGAAGGAATGTTAATTGTTATTATGCAAGTTTTATGAATTACTGTTGAAATTAAATATTATGGTTGATAAGATTGTAATGATTTATTTTGGCCTTGCATATTCTTTAGGGCTTGCTCTAAGGAGTGTGCGGCCATCACGTATCCGACCCGGGTGTTGGGTTCGGGGCGTGACACTAACATTCCCTATGGTTTCCGGTATCATGCTTATCTGGGTAAATGAGATATTTAGGTACCTCAGGTGTATAAGGTTACCTAAAGAATCCGGCAAACTTCGAATTCGCGAGTGAGACATATCCAGCACTCTTAAACGAGAAAGTTTATGAAAAATAACATCCATCTGAGTCTCAGACATGGGCATCATATTCCACATTAGAGTCCTCAGTGTGTCTTTTTTTACTAAGACATCAGTGATTGCCGTCGTTGGCCCGCTAGTGCCAACTTCATGCACATTGCTGACAAATACACGACGCAGCTTCATCGGCCCATTACTGCTGCCTACTTCGTCCACCTTACAGACAACCGAGCTCTCATCTCGTGCCAGATACCTGGCAAGACTCTGCAGGAGGTCATGCATCTGGCATATATACGGAGCATGTGGCTGCAGAAGATTTCGCATAATCAACTCTTTGTAGTAATCTTCTGCTATCTCTTCCATCGTCGAGCTCCCCTCAGCTTTCACAAATCCCTCAGCAATCCAAAGTTTAGTAATAGTATCCATCCAAATTTGATGGTTTTCAGGAAATAATGAGCAGTATATAAAACATTGCTTCAGATAGCTTGGTAGGTCTTTGTAACTCAAATATAATGCTCCCTTGACCTCCTCAGGAAGCCCAGACGTGGACCATGCGGTGCTTTCAAGAACACCACTCCAAGCTCTCCTGGTCCTCTCCTTTGTGCATAGCACCCCTGCAACCGCTTTAATGGCTAGAGGGAGGCCATCACATTTCTTGACCATCTCCATCCCTATGTCCTTGAGATGCTGGATCTCTCCCTCCTCTCCTATCAAGACCACCTTCTTGCAAAGCAATAACCAACTATCCTTTAAAGACAGTTTGTGGACCTGATGGGTGTTCACTGCCCTCATCTGCTTCGTGATCTGTTCATTTCTTGTAGTGACGAGGATCCTACTGCCAGCGGCACAACTTTTTAACGTGTTACATAACAAGTCACACCACACCTTTGCCGTCCAAACATCATCAAGAACAAGAAACAACTTCTTACCCCAAAGACTTGTCTCCACTTTGGGCTCAAGTGAGGACTTACTCTGATCACCGGCACAATCATTCTTGTCACCATCCAAGATATCTTTCAGCAACTTTACCTCATCAAACTCTTGCGACACACACACCCATCTCTTCTTTGAGAACTCCTCCTGAATCCTCTGATCATTATATATCCTTTTAGCAAGTGTGGTCTTGCCAATCCCCCCGGCACCCACAATTGCGAAAACAAGATTGTTTCCCCGTGTGTCATCCTTAATTAGCAAATCAACCAAGCTCTGAGTGTGCTCTTCGATTTCAGATCCTACAATATCAATCTCACCTACAGGAGATGTCTTGCGACTATTTTGAGATGTCACTTTCTGCTTGTCAGGGGAACTGTTTTGGAGATTGAATTCAGACCTCCCCCTAGAGATTTGCTCAAGCTTTAGATTGAGTTCTCTAATCTTTGAGCCAATCTCATGAGAAAGTAGAGGCTTTCGGAAGCATGAGAGAAGGGGAAAAGGGGAGCATACCGAAGAAGTGGATGAAGAAACTTCACTACACTTGTCGGCCTCGATACGACAGAGATCGAGGATGTCATCGGCATCGTACATAAAATCCTTGAGCTCCTTGAGCCAGTCATTAATGGCTTCATCATTGATTCTCTTCCTCTCGGCATCAGCAAGGACTTTGCTGATCTTACGGAGCTTGTTCTGAAGCTTCTTGATCTCGCCAGGCACACCCAAGAGCATGTCAACCTCTTCCTTCGCCAACTCGACCAGTAGCTGTGCAAATTTGTAGACGAAGGCATCCAATATCATTGCCATCTTCTTCTTACGCTAGTTGGGACCAGGAGCAAAGGAAGAGATAGCTAGATCTGATTTCTCTCCGAGGCTATCAGTGACACGGTCCATGCATCAATGCAGGAATCTAATACGAGATGAGAGCAAAGCCATTGACTCTAGTGGGAATCCGCTGTGGCGTGTGTTTGCACCGCGCAGAGCTGTACAGCGCTCAACCACCGCCACATCATTCATCACGGAGATAGATAGCTAATGTGGCAGCAACCGAGGCTGTACGGTGCAAAAGAGGCACCGTAGGATCCAAACTCTACTCGATATCCCACAAGAAATTTCTAGCCACTCTTTCCCACCATAAAGCCCATCGTCACGAGACAGATTTCAAGGAGTCCATACGGTTTGTTCACAATTACCTGCTGGCCGGACTGCAAATAATAATTCTCCAGAACCCATCTAAAATCTATACGGTTCCAAATCCTTGCTCTTGAAAGTAGAATACGATCATCCACAGACAATGGAGGATTAATAGGTGGACTGTCGTCTGGTAGCCTTGTAACCAAAGATATTCCTCCCAGATACCTACATCGTTGAGAGACCTAGAGAGCACCTCAGAGGAAAGTATAAAAAGACAGGGATAAGAAGGGAAACCCTGGAAATCTATCGTGGATTTGAAGGGCCCTACTGGTGTTCCGTTTACTAGCAGCAAGAATAGCTTAGATATAATGCCAGCGCACCTGGTCATATGATTGTTCTATGTCTAAGTTGATTGCCACCATGCTTCGATTTCCTTTAGCCTTGTGCAATGAATGAATTGCCTTTTGTGTGACCGGTGGCCGTTGGCTGTTTTGGCGTAGGCACGACAGAGAAATAGGCCGGCGACGATTGGGGAGAGAGAGAGGAAGACTGGAGCGGCGGTGGTGAATCAGAGGCGGAGAGAAAAACAGGGGAAGTTTTCGTCGACGGCGGTCGACCAATGGTGATTGGTGGCCACTGGCAGAGGGACCAAGGCGGGATAAAGAGGGAAAGGGGACTTCGGTGGCGTCCGGCGGTGGTAAATTGGGTCGGGAGATCCCTCGGCCCGGGTTTCGACACAGGGAAAACGATACAAATTCTTCTCAAGTTGTCGGAGGATGTGGCGAGCTATTGCACCGCACCCCACAACAAACTCTTGCAAAAATGTGGTGGGGTGAATGCCATTTCTCTTGCGATCTCCATGGATCTCTGGAAATCGAACACCAATTCCCTGCTTCAGGTTTATCTTTCTGGCCATTGAAGCTGCAACCCAATGAAAATGTACGGATAAGAGGGACATGACTCATGAGGGAGGCAAAGTAGAGTATCCATGGTACTAAACATTGCAAATGAATCATACTCAAATAAAGCTCCATCTACGTTCCTAAACGGATTTGGCTTATGAGTTGACTTTTGTAAAAAGCTCCATTATTTGCGTGAATATGCAAGACTCTAAAGTCTCTTTGTTTGCTTGTATGATACAAATATGGATCATTGCTGATACATCCAGAATGCCCCACCTACCAATGACAGCTCAGAATAACCAATGAGCCACAATCATGTGAGCTCCCATGGCCGCACAGAGGGACTTCTGAAGTTTTTTATCTACTAGACGATAAATTGCCAGCTCCTCCACTACACAATCATAACAAACTCAGAATGTACAAGCCGTTATTCTCTAATAGCCTAGGCATGCCTCAGAAATGATACACATCTTCTAGACAACAGATACCCACTTTCATCCATAAATTTTAAATTCTTCGGGACCCTCTAGGTAAGTGAACAGTTGCTTTGCATGCCATCTCCCAAAGACGGACTCCACATGCATTGGATCCATCTCTCCCACAGACTTTGAACTCATCTCGGAACCCACCAATATATTCCAAATATCATTCGGAGTCCGTCGGGCCTCCACACTTCATCTCTCTATCCGCACTCTCTTCCACCTCATACTCGACTCTGCAAATCATTAAACTCATCTTGAAAGCTCAGACATCTTCTGTTTGCTTCCATGAAAGATTAACTTAGATGTCAAAGGATCCACCATCAGGATCTTCTACCCTGACGTGAGAACTTTTCCTATCTTTGGTGGTTCTGCAGGGCCCAATTCGTGGGATTGCTAAGGACCAAGGCTCAATCATGTGCTTCCCGAAAGTCCAACCAGCTCTCCAGAGACCACTCCATCTCTTCTCCCCAACTGTAGCTCAATGATTGAAGTCAGGTCATCTTCTCGATGACAATAGATTGGTGTTAAAGAAAGGATCCGACCCATATTTGAGGTCTTAAGCTTTCTTCTTCCCATCAATCGAGCATGAGGAACAAGAAGGTTATAGCAACTACATCCACCATCCTTCTGAAGGCACCAACGGAATCCACTGACTCCAACTAGGGTCACCAGGATCTTAGCATCTTCGAGGCATCGACCACCCCAGCTGTTACCTCAGAGCACTTCCAATAGCTCTTATTGCAGGTCCAAGCACTCACTACCATGATGCAAGGCTTGCAGCAATTGACTCATTCATCCACTCCAGCACCAAGTGATTGCCTGGCGCCAACACACCAAGAGCTTGCTCCTCCCTCTAGGAGCTTAAGATGGAGCGGCTAATCTCGCCCCATCAGCTTAGAAGGAGTGCCCTGAGTCACTCGATCTACCCATCAGAGTTTCGAGCAAGTTTCACTCCATCATCGACCTTGCCCCTCAAGCAGCAAGCGAGGTAAAGAACACGAACCTGCTCCTCCCTTTTCTTTCTCACCTTTTTCTTCCTTACAGGACTCATCCAGGAGCAAATCTGCAAGCTGCCAACTCCAAAGGAGAATCGGCCAGCACGATGAGTTGGATCGAAAGACCCAGGGGATGGCTCGATACCTTGAGCTCCTCAGATAGCACCAACTCACTCTAGGAGGACAACCTCTCTTCACCACTCATCCTCCTTTCTTAGAGTGGATCATGAAGGAACGGATCCCTCATCACTTTAAGGTGCTGTCCATGGGAGTCTACGATGGTCCAACTGACCCTTACGACTACTTAGAGAGTTTCAAGACCCTTATGATGTTGCAAGGAGCCTAGATGCACTACTGTGCAGGTCCTTCCCTACTACTCTCCAAGGTACTGCTCAAGCCTGGTACATCAGGCTCCCACTGAGCTCCATCCACTTTTTTGAGAAGTTTGGCCACCAGTTTGCTGCTCAGTTTCAAAGCAATCAAAGGTCAAGAAAGGACACTGACGTCCTCTTCTCCATCAAGCAGGAGGATAGAGAATCTCTCTGAAGCTTCATAAGTTGCTTCAAAGCAACTATGCTAGGAGTCCATGATCCGGACCACTCAGTTACAATGTTAGCCCTCAAGAAGGGGCTGAAGGCAAGCAGCTTCTACTTCTCCCTTTCAAAGAAGTTTTTTCGAGATTTTTTCAAACTTCTTGTCCGAGCTGATAAGTACATCACTGGCAAGGAGGGGATGGTAGAGAAGCAAAGGAAGAAGACAGACCAAAAAAGGGCTAGATAGGATCACATGGCTTCCTTGCCTGACGGGAAGCCACCTTATCACTCTCAAAGTCCTCGATGATTCAAGGACTTCACACCTCTGAATACATCCCAAAGGCAAATTCTGATGGAGATAAAGAACTAGGACATCCTTCGATAGCCCGAAAAAATGAGTGAGCAGACTCAACTTTGATGCAATAGGTTGAAGTATTGTCACTTCTATAAAGATCATGGCTATGACACTGAAGACTGTTATTAGCTTAAGAAGAAGATAGTGGCCCTCATCTGACGAGACTACCTATAGAACTTTATCAATCACCAGAAGGATGCTGAACCCTCATGTCATGAGCCCCAGCCTATTCCTAAGCCTCCAGTCGAAGGCAGACCCATCACCAAAGTTATGCACACCATCACTAGTGGACCATGGTTGGAGGTGAGAGTTCATCCGCAAGAAGGGCCTACGCATATGTAGCCCTAGCTGGAACCCTTGCACCGAAGCGGCAAAGGTAGAAAGACATCATCTCCTTCTCGGACACCGATGCTGAAGGTGTCCAAATGCCCCACGATGATGCTATAGTAGTTTTCATGACCATCATGAATTATTATATAAAAATAATTCTAGTGGATAATGGAAGCTCTACAGATATTTTATTTTACAATGCCTTTTGCCAGATGAATTTACCTACTAACTGACTTCAAGAGGTCAACTCTATTTTAGTTGGCTTTTCGAGAGATTCTGACTCTACCAAGGGTGTTGTGGCCTTGCTCATAATAGCAGAGCAGGCCTCGAGGCAAGCTACAATCTTACTTGACTTTCTGGTTATAAATGTTGTCTTGACTTACAATGCTATCCTCGAAAGGCCCAATCTGAAAGTCCTCCGAGCCATCATCTCAACTTACCACTTGCTGGTCAAGTTCCCTACCATTCAAGGGGTGGGTGAGCTCCAAGGTGATCAAGCCCCAGTCAGACATTGCTATGTCACCTCTCTCAGAGGCAAGAAGCCTAAAGAAGCATTATCTATTGAAGGATTTGACATCGATGATGGAGGAAGATGGCAAGATGAAGAACCGACCAAATAACTCATCTCAGTCCCCCTACATGATTTGGACCCCAGTAGGACCATACAAATCAGGTCATATCAGGATGAAGCCTCCTACATCAAGCTCTTAGATTTCCTACAAACCAACACAGATGTCTTCATCCGGTCAGTCGAAAACATGTTAGGGGTTGACCTGAAAGTCATGGTGCACCATCTGCATGTCAACCCGCTACATTAATCAGTATGGTAAAAGAAGCGAAGGTTCACCCCTGAGCGCCAACAAACAATCAAGCAGGAGGTGGATAGGCTCTTAGCGACTGGCTTCATTCAAGAGGTGGATTACCCCGATTGGCTCGTGAATGTGGTCCTCATCAAGAAGATGAATGATAAATGATGGATATGTATCAACTTTACTGATTTAAATAAAGCTTGTCCAAAAGATAGCTTTCTATTACCCGAGATACATTAACTAGTTTATGCTACTTCAGAATACCGAACGCTTAGCTTCATGGATGCCTTTTCTAGATATAACCATCTACATGGTGTTGGAGGATAAGGAGAAGACTTCCTTCATTACCGACCAGGAGCTATACTACTATGAGGTTATGCCTTTCGATTTAAAGAATATCGGCATCACCTATTAGCGCCTCATCAACAATATTTTCAAAACTTTCATAGACGACATGAATAAATATAAGAGAGCTTCTAATTAAGATAGTTTCCAGCATGCCTTTTTCTCTTGAGTTCCACTCAGTAGCTTAAAGAAAAATATCAATAAAATTTTTAAAAACTTCATCTCATTATTTTCACTTGAAATCTCTTCATTTATGACCTCAAAAATATCTGTAATTAATACTCTAGTCAATGAAAGCTTAAAAATAGCCATTAGAAACAAGTTTTGGCGATTTAAAAAATCTAGAAAACTTACCGTTATTTTGTTAAAATTCTGTGAGTCAGCTCAGGAGCTTTAAGTGAGCTAAGTGAAATTTTTGACATGGCTCAAGAATAAATATAAATTTTTTAATTTTTTGTCTGTTCTATCTAAGATTAGGTTGGCTCAGATATCTTCTTAGTTGGCTAACTTTATAACTAGATCAGCTAACAACTTTTTGGATTGGCTCAAAGAATTTGTGAGTTTATACTACTTTCTGTATTCTTCTATCTCTGAGACTGAGTCAACTATCTTTTCTAATGAGTTGGCCAAGCTCTAATGTTGGTTGGCTATGTTATTTTATAAGTTGGCTCTGGAGAATTTTTAGATTCTTTACTCTTCTATTTTCATCTTAAGTTTGAGATTAAGTCAACTATCCAAAATCTTCAGTCAGTTAAGATCCTATCTTGATCGACTAAGATAAAATTTTGATTAGCTAAGGGAGTTCATTTGAATTTTCATTGTTTCTATCTTCCCTTCGAACTGAACTGTGTCGGTTAAGCTTCTTTTTTGATTGACTAAAAGGCATGCCAAGCATGTCAAAATTTATTTTAGATAGCTTTCATTGTTCAAATATATTGTAGGCTAGACTTGCCTTTTTAAAATTAATTTATAAATAGTTCAGCTTATTCAGAGGTCTTTCTAGACTAGACTTTCCATTCACCTAAAGTTTTTCATACCGAACTCAATTTTTTTACTTCCAAATATGAATCTTTAACTTGTGAATATAATATTCACTTAAATTTAAGAGTAGTTCTTCTTGGATGAAATCAACTATTGAGCATTATGAGAAATTCTACAATTACTCTCATAAGCATTATTAGTAATCATGATTTATACTTAAATACTTTTGACATCATCAAAATTAATTCTAAGGCTAACAAGGCAAAAATAAAAAGATTAGGTTCCAATCAGACACTAGTGCCTTCTTCTCGATGAGAAACCTCATGATCAAGGTGATATACTAGTGGCTCAAGAGAGGAGGAGATAGAGATAATTAGGGTAGATTGGTGATGCTCACGAGAGGAGAAGAAGCTAATGGTAGAGAAGAAGGAGAGAGGAGGAGTACACCAGTGAGGAGCTCGAAGTAGATGACACTTATGAGAGGAAGAGGATGAGGAAAAGAATGAGTATGCCAATGCAGAACTTGGAAAAAATGAGTAGGTGGAGGAAGAGGAGCATAACTCACATTACTGTAAAATAGGGCTATGGCAGCGGTTGAAAACCACTGTCATAGTCCAAAAAACTATTGCCATAGCCTATAGCAATGGTTAAACAACCGCTGTGATTGTGTCCGTTGTCGTAAGCCTATAATAGTAATTTTTTGGGATACGACAGTGATTATGTCAACCGCTGCCATAGAAAGATATGGTAGCGGTTTTGTAATCGCTGTTATATCAACAGTCCTCTATGACAGTGGTTGTCCAACTACTGTCGTACACCTATGACAGTGACTGTCCAATCACTGTCGTAGCTAAGCTACGACAGTGATTATACCAACCACTATCATAGATACTACGACAGTGATTAGCAAACCGCTGCCGTAGCCTTTCATCGATCAAAAAGGTCAGTAGGAAATGAATGATAGCCGGCCGATAGGCAGGGGTGGCTGTCGGTGGTTGGATCCATCGGGGTGGTTGCGGCAGGCGATCATCGAGGGCAGCGGGCGACTCGGGATGGCAGCCGTCGGCGAGTGGTCGATGGCAGCGGGGGTGGACAAGGGTGGTGAGCGGTTGACTACTTAAGTCATTATATACATATCATTCATTTCTTCTATAACAGATGTGAAACTATCACAATCAACCATAAATTGGACCTATGGTAGCAGTTACCGATAACTGCTGTCATAGGCTGATCTATGGTAGCGATTATCGATAACTACTATCATAGGTCCAATCTATAGTAGTGGTTGGTGATAACCACTGCCATAGGTAGAGATATGGTAGTGATTATATCTAACTACTATCATAAGTAGATATGACAGTGGTTAGTACATCGCTATCATAGACCTATAGCAGCGGTTATTAGCAATCGCTGCTATAAAAATATAATATATATTTTTTATTTTTTTCTGAATATGATATAATTTTAAAATTTAAAATTTATCATCACCGTTTATTATCTAAATAATTATCATTGAAGTGCCATCATAAAAGACCACCTTGATTCGACAGTCCTACATATGTTGATCATTAAAATTTGATTTCGACGGTCACAAACGATCGCATAATGATCTGATAGATAGAGACCATCGATGGATCTAAAAATTTGCAATGATGATCTTAATGATATTTGTATTAGACTAACAAAATTTTACTTCAATCGAACATCATTATCATGATCAATTTAGCACGAAATGATTTGAATCGTTAAATAAAAAATGAGTGATGAAAAGGCCAAACGGCATCCGATTATAAGATAATTTTTTAGATAAATGATCTTTGCTATTACTTTGATCATTTGTATGGTGATGATCGTAAAATTCAAACAGTGTGTATATGAACGATCTAAAACTATATGTCATTGGCTACTCATTCTTAAATTCTTTAAATAATTATATTTGTATTTTTATAATATGTGCTCAAGTAGATTCCAGCATATATTGAATTTTATGATCATCATCATATAAATGATTAAAGTACTAACGAAGATGATTTATCCAAAAAATCACCTCAATCGGATGTCGATTGGCCTTATGATCACTCATTTTTTATTTAACGATCAAAATTATTCCATACTAAATTGGTCAAGCTAATGATATCTGATTGAAGTAAAATTTTGATAGTGCGCTACAAGTATCACCAAAATTATCGTCATAAATTTTTGGATCCATCGGTAGTCTCTATCTATAAGATCATCACATGATCATTCGTAGCTGTCGAAATTGAATCTAAATGATCGACAAAACTAAGACTACCGAATCGAGATGGTCTTTTATGAGGATGATTTAACGATAATTATTTAGATAATGAACAGTGAAGATGTACTTAAAATTCGATTTCACTATTACAGATTCACGTAATCATCCAAAATTATTATGGAATGATAAAGTTCTTACCTACGACAGCGATTACAGTAATCACTGCCGTAGGTGATCTATAGCAGTGGTTATTCATAACTGCTGCGGTAGATCTGACCTACGATAGCCGTTATCCATAACTGTTGTCGTTGGTTATACCTATCGTAGCGGTTGCAAATAACCACTACTATAGGTCTGATCTACGGTAGCGATTACGAATAACCACTACCATAGGTTCTATGATAGTGATTTTAGAAACTGCTATCATATAAGTACTGCCATAGCCCTTTTTTGTAGTAGTGTCAGTCAGATGATGAATGGACAATCGAGGAAGCCATCAGGTAAGGAGCACTTGGAGGAGAAACAACCAGGGCTCATGAGGAGCAATAGGATCAAACATAATTAGTGCTTCAAAGGTGGAATTGGAAATAGTTGAGGAAGGAGATAGGGATCTTGACAACATTGTAGCTTTGGCCTCTGATGATGTTTATAAGCATCAGTTTATCCAATTATATAAACGACACATGTTAGCATCATCTAATTGGTAAGCTTTTCAACTGTTGTGTTATTGATGTTTACAAGTGTCATTAATTGACGATGATTTAAAAAGCATCGATAAAGTTTGTTATGATGGTTTAGTTGCCCATAAGGCCGACAAAATATGACTTGACACACCAACTCGACCCATGTCCAATCCACCATAAACATGATTGGATTTAAACTAAATGAATTTAGATCATAAACAGATCGATCTATTTAATCCATTTAATATTTAGATCGGATTTGAATTTCGGATATCTGATCCCTTTAACTTGTTCAACCTATTTTATATTTAGGTTGGATTGAATCGGATAACATGTTTAATCTATTGAATATGTTTAACCCATTTAAGACCTGTTTAATCTATCTAATGCTTAACCTATTTCTAATCCATTTAACTTGGTCTATTTAACCTGTTTAATCCATTTATCTCATTTAACCTAATTTGATCTGTTTAATAAATGGATTAAGTGTGTCAGATTGGATTATCTATCTAATAAATAGATAGGATTCAGATATGAACTTTTGATCTATATAATAAGCAGGTCTTAGGCTCAACCCAGCCCAAGTGCACCCGATCCTTTGAATTTGATGTGGGTCGGACACCTGGGAGGCCTAGCTCATTGGAAGAGGGCCCTGGTGGTTCCAAAAAAAGCTCAAGAAAGAAGAATAGGGCCACAGGCAAGGCCCTAACCCTATCAGAGGCTTGGATGGAGGTGGCAGCTAGTTCGGGAGGCTCTAGAGTCTTCCTTTCTCAGCTAGGACCCTAGGAGAGGAGGACAAGCCTCCATTCCAATTTGATGAATCAATGAGTGGCACTAGTGACCTAAGCTTACAAAGGCACTTTGAGCAAAGGCTGGAGCTTTCGATGGAGCAAGATCCTAGGGTAGACAGTCCGGTGCATATGGAGGCTTCGACGAGTGGTCAGGCCTTGACCCATGAGGAAGTGGTCACTTAGCTGAGGTAGGCTATCTAAGGTGTGGAGGAGAGTCCATTGGCAATGGACTTAATGATAGCAGGGATTGAGGCAGACCTTTAAGCTGAGGGGGGTACTGGTGTGGATCCCCTTCCCCACCAGCTATCACAATGAGGTTGCTGATTTGGAATACCCGAGAGATGGAGAAGCCCTCGTTTCAATCAATATTCGGGAGGATTATCTAGTAGCACTGCCCTGACATCTATGTTCTATTGGAAATCCGACTATCCAAGATGAGTCTTACATGTGCCAAACAATGGATTCCAATGGCGTGGGGCACCTATACAGTGGAGTCTAAGGGTCTGTCAGGTGAGATTCTGGTGGTGCAGAGATAAGGCTTGATTAGGATAGATGCTTTCCATAGACGTAAGCAGAAGGTGGCCTTAGTCATCCCGAAGTAGATTGATGGTCCATGACTTTTGTCTGGTGTGTATACGAGCACTAAGTATAGGGAGCAGAGTGTGCTTTGGTTTGAGATTTTTGGGATGATGTTGTAGGCCTGCCTTTCCTTATCACTAGAGATTTCAACTACATTATAGGGTCTCATGAGAAGATCGGCAGCAGGCAATATGTGGAGAGCTTTGATTCCAGGGAGTTAAGATAGTTCATTGGCAACACAGAATTGATTGATTTAGACTATTCTGGACCTAGATTGATCTGGTGCAACAATTGGTATGGAGCGGTTAGGGTTTGAGTAAGGATCGATCAAGCTCTGGCCACCACCAACGGGGTTCAGCATTTTTCAGGGCACCAGATTTAGCATCTTCCAAGGATTGTAGCAGACCACTACCCAATCCTTATCACCACCGATAGCCTACCTATGCCTAGGACTTTGTTCAGCTTTGAGATATTCTGGACTTTCTATCCGAGATCATGGGAGCCAATCAGTGAGGTGTGGAGGATGCTGGTCTAGGAGGATGTGAGATATCGGATGACTCAGAAATTGGAGTTGACTAGATACAGGCTCCTTCGATGAAACCATCTTGTGATTGGTGATATCTTTAGGTAGATTAAGGGGGTGGAGGTGGGCATTACGGAGTTGCAAATGAAGAAGCATCAGGAGGGGGTCTACAATTGCTCATTGGCCATGCCTTTGTCCAAAATGCGAGGTGCTTTGCATCCATCGTTGAGGCCTATTGTTGCATATCTGGCTAGCTCGTGAACCTATAGAAGTTTATGATTATCTTTCAATCTCAAGATTAAGATCCAGATGAATCAGGCAATTCATTATAGATTGGGGATCCAGGAGCAGATCGAGATCTTAACCTATCTAAGGATTCCTATCATAGGATGATGGCTTCAGAGAGCTGACTACATATCCATGGAGCAGCAGATCCAAGATCACCTCAAGGGCTGGCATGAATACTCTTTCTATGATGGACAAGATGATGCTCATTAGATCGATCTTGAGCTCCATTTCAATTTATCTCTTAGCAAATACAATTGTGCCGAACTCTTATCTCAAGAGGCTAGAGTGGCCTTTTCAGAACTTCTTGTGGGGCTCATGGCATGATCGTCAAGGGCTCCATCTGGTGTCTTGGGAGATGGTTTGCCAGCCCATGAGGGATGGGGGTCTTGGAATTTAGTCCCTATTGATCAAGGGGGAGGCTATGATTGCCAGGCATGCAACTAGATTCGGTCTCCAACCTAATTGCTTGTAGAGTAAGATGATAAGGGCTCGGTATGGGGTATGGAGCCAGAAATCCATGATTTAGACTGTTTATGGCTGCTCTTTTATCTAGAAGGAAATCTATGCCTGCACTCCTATAGTGGTGGCTCAGGTTAGATGTTTGATTGAAGATAGGGTTTCGGTTGATGTGAGCTTGGATGCCTAGATCTCCAGCATGCCTCTCGTCCATTAGTCGGCCTATGTTAGCATAAAGGTAGATGACCATTTGTAGGTTTGTGACTTGCTTGATGTCGATGGTAGTGGCTGGAGAGTGCAGGATGTTCCCTATCTATTTGATGGTCCGCTTGCTGATCCAATTTTCACCATTTCGATGTCCAAAATGTTACAGTTCTTCAAAAAGTTGAAAAATCAATAAGAATGGATGAGTTTGAGATTTCAAATAATTTTTATTATAACAAGATCATGAGAAATAAATAATATATAAGATATTATCGTAAGCTTGAGAATGACATGAAGAATGTATACTTTGAAATAGGTATCTCGAACGACATAACTTAATTTCGAGGATGAAATTATTTTAAGGAGGGGAGAATGTCATGGCCCAGCCCATAGGGCTCTTGGGCTTGGCAAAATCTGGAGAGCCCAAAATAGAGCCCGACGGGAGGAGGAAGACTCCTAACCGGAGTCTTCTTCCTCTCCTATTTTGGTGAAATCAGACCCATGGAGTCCGGTTTAGGGTAGGATAGCTCCCCCATAAAAACCCCCTCTCCTTTCCTCTAAGGTTGGCCACGACGAGCACCGGATTTCTCCTTTTATTTTTCTCAAATTTTTCCATTGAAGCCGTGGATGTCATCATCGTGTTCATCTCAAATACTTGCCGGAGACCTCACCGGAGTCGAAGGTAAATTCGTCTTCTCTTTCCCCTATTCCTTTCCCTCCCTTCCACGGTGCGGTGCACCCTCGCCGGCCGTCGAACTCATCGAAAAATCCATGAAAAATGGAACCTCTATTTTGCTCTGTTTTGGTCGGGTCTTTTCCTTCTTTTTTTTTTCGATCATCGGCACCACCAGTTGTGGCATCTCACCACTAGGAAGGGACCCTCACCTCCCAACCTTCCTTCCCTATGGGTCTTGGTCGCCGGCAACGGGCCAATGATCGGAAAACAAAATGAAAAGGGTGGAGTCCCTGTTTTTTCAAATTTTTCTCTATCGGTTGGACCTCACCGTCGGTCTTCTCTTGCCCTGTCACTGTCAACCAGGTGCCACCACCTTCGTCGGAGCTCGAGTTACCAAGCTCCTCCCTCGGGTCCTCCCCTACTCGACCAAGGAAGAGGAAGAAAGATGAAAATGGGAGAAGGAAGAAAGAAAAGAAAAGAAAAAGAAGAAGGAAAAGAAAAATAAAAAAAAAAAAAGAAAAGAAAAGAAAAGAAAAAAAAAAGAAAAAGAGAAAGAGAAAAATAGAAAAAAAAGAAAGAGAGAATTTTCTCTCTCTCCTTTCTCTTTCCTCTTTCCTCTCTCTTCTCTCTACCTTCTCTCTCTAGATTCTCTCTTTATTATCTCTCTTTTTGTGAATTTTATCTCTCTAGAATCTTTCTACTCTCTCTCTGACTGCATCACAGACTCTAGGATAAACTTGAAATGAAAATAAGATGATCTGAGATTGCTCCAAAATCTGTGCAGTAGATCTGATCTCAGCCCGATCCTATTCAAAATTTATAACACTTGATTCATATTGAGTCATCCTGATAGGACCTCTGATGATCTTGATCATGATTGCCTCATCTAAAGGATACGAAGATTCTCTCCACTCTCTCTCTACTTTCTCTCTCTAGAATTTTTTCTCTCTTCATGGATTTTCTCTCTTTAGAAGTCTTATTGATCAGTGGAGGATCCTGATACATAGACAAGTTCTAATTTTGGTTAATCCTAAGAGAGATCCTCGATCTGTGTTATTAGGATCGATTATCGATAATTTTCTTCATATATGATTTTTATATTTGATCAGAGTTATGAAGAGATGATTGTCTGTATATGATATCGAGTGGAATATTTTGTTAAAGACATTCATAAATCAAAGAAGAATATTGATTTTTGATGCTTGGATCAGTCACCGATAAAGGTAAGAATCCCTGTACATGATCATCATTATATATGTTATTTTACCGTTGGTTTTACCTCATTCATTTTGCATCATTGGATTTGAGATCGATGAATTTGTTATATCTGAGACACTGTTATTTATTTATGTAATTTTGAGCATGAGTATGTTATATCAATACATATGTATCAACGATTGATGGCATGATTATATGGGTATGACATATATATTATACTGTAAAATTTGAATTGATTAATGAAGTCAAATATTATAATTTTATAAAAATAAAAAGAAAAAAAAATATGGTTTGGACTGACCTTGTCATGTGGAATAGCCTACCAGGAGCTTATGCCTGGGACAGCCCCCACAGGCTTATGTGTGGAAGAATTTGATCCGAGAAAGATCATGAATGATTTGATCCGAAAAAGATCATGGCCACTTTGATCCGAAAAAAGATCATGAATATTTCGATTCGAGGAAGATCACAGAAATCGATTCGAATAAAAGATCGTCGCATGATCCTGGTAGTCCAAAGCTAAAGTCAAAGCCAAAAAGAAAAGGATTAAAGACGATGTGATAATAGAAGAAAATAGAAAGATAAGACATGAAATAATTGTTGAATAAAATTATTTCACTTATTAACATATGATAATGCATCTCTTTTGATAAAACAGATAATCTATAAATGTTTGCAGTATTTTGGGCAGTAAATATCGACTTTTATGTGTTATTGCTTATCTTATTTTCAGATTATATTATTATATTGGTGTGATATGAGAATTCTTACTGGGCTGTAAAGCACATACCCCTTCATCTTTCTTTTCTTCTCAGAGTTACAAGATGTCCATGGTTGGCTATGGTATGGATTTGTGAGTGAGCGGATGCATAGATAGAGTACCATTGATACCTGATCAGAGGATTGAAGGAATGTTAATTGTAATTATGCAAGTTTTATGAATTATTATTGAAATTAAATATTATGATTGATAAGGTTGTAATGATTTAATTTGGCCTTGCATATTCTTTAGAGCTTGCTCTAAGGAGTGTGCGGCCATCACGTATCCGATCCGGATGTTGGGTTCGAGGTGTGATAGCTCGGATGTACGGTTCCTCAAAGAGATGTATCCTCCCAAAAATGGACTCTGAAGCCCTCACACAATTTAAAAGAAAGGCAATTCAGAAAGCATTAAGGTGTTTGCAAACATCCTTCCAAATTAGAGACATTCTTTTGTAGTTTCTTCTGGATCACATTCCAAACTTCTTAACATAATGTGCTTGGTTGATCTGTTTCCACCGTGGGGAGTTAGGACCAACTGTGAACTTCCATGCCCACTTTGCCAAAAAGGCAAGATTTATTTGCTTGATGTTTTTAATCCCCAATCCACCTTGTTCTTTTGTTTTATATACACTATCCTACTTCACCGAGCAATAGAAATTGCTAACCTTCTCTTGATGCCTCGACAAAAGCACTCAACGTGGTTGGTCAATTTTTTTGTAGTACTCACTTTGAAAGTGTTAGATGTGTGTCTTAAAAGTCAATCTTGACTGACACACTTTTCTCTAGAGCATGTTTGTTACTTGATGGGTAGTCTTTATAACCAACCATGTCATATGTATCCATGATTTATCCTAGAAATTAATAAAGATGACTTTGTATATTCTCAAGGTGTTGAAAATTTGATACATACATCATTAATCATTAATTTTCAAATATTTTCAATCGAAAGATCGTCATGGAGGATAGTGATCAATCCATTCAAGATTGGTGTACGGATCACCTCCCTTTAGAGTCTCGAGTCTGCGGTGTGGAGACACTGGTGTAAGAGTGTAGGTGGTTGTTAGAAAATAACTTGCATTGAGTGTGACCAATACGAAAAATCACTTGGATATCTATCCACTCGTCAGTGATTTTCTCGATGCTGCGGTAGTATGATTGATCCTTTGACCTGCTGTGTGTTGGCTATTCACAGTGAGGCTACTTAGTTTGACTGCACATTTTTTTGATCCCTAGCAATTCGAGTTCTTACTGTGTATGTTAACTATTGTATGTTCATATTCATTATTTGGAGTAGAATGCACCTAGATAGAATCTATTGACCTTGATAGAAGAGGAATAGTTTAATACGATTTACAAGACTAAGTTTAGGAAGCCTCTGACTAAAGCAAGAGTGAATACTGAAAAAAAAAATTCATGAGATTCACAGATGAACTCGAGTTGAGCTAATCTAGCATATGACTAACAATGGAGTTTGACGAGTTCTCTATGACCTCCGTCTAGTTGGGACTCACGATAGAGAGATTATATCACATAATAACTGCACCTAAAAATTTATCTTTTCTATTCTGTTGGGTTGTCACTATATATTACTAAGCATCACTAGTGGATCGTTAGAACTCATTAGGATAATTTTTAGATCAATGATCCTTGTTGAGGTGAGTTGGAATCATTCTAGCTCATTGAAAGGAATTTTGATGATACTATGATGAAGATTATGGTATATCTCACTATCAGATAAAATAAAATCTGCGGGGTCACATACAAAAAGAGCATGACCTAATCAATTGATTGGAATATATTCGAATTATCAATCGGATGGATAGTTTAAATTTTAATGACCACTAATTTGTAAGTGTTACAGTTTTGATAGCTGCTAATTGTTAGCACAAAGACTTAATTATAAATATTATAATTTATTTTGAGACTAATTAAATTATGGATCAAGTCTTAATTAATTTAAATTATATTTAATTTAATTAGATTTGATTAATTTAATATTAATTAGATTCAATTATCCAAATCAGATTTGAATTTCAAGCTTGATTGGATCAAGCTTGATAGCCTTTCGAATTCGACTCGATTCGAATCCGATTGAGATCAAATTTGAACCAGATGAACCATGACTCATAGAGCTCAAATTTTTTGAGACTCTCTCTTATTTTCATATAGAAAAGGGGAGGAGGCGTGTGGAGACATGACCCCTTTTATTTTTGCACATGTGAAAGGGAGGGATGTCAATAGTTGGCGCCCCACTCCATCTGAGATTCTCTTTCTTGCTAATTTTTTTTTATTTAAATTTAATTCAAAATAAGATCAAGTCCTTATTAGATATGGGGTGTGGAAGTTATTTTTTTTATGTGATAAAAAAATTAGAGAAAAGAGACGCATGTTCACATGCGTGAAAAAAATAGGGCGCCCCTCCTCTATGTGTCATCTTTTCTTATTTCGTTCTCTCTTTCTATTTGAATTTGATTCAAACTAAGAAAGAAATAATATCTAAAAGAAAAGATTTTTGGACCTTAATTTTGTGTGACAAAATTTTGAAAAGAGAAGGGGTGTGCGTTATTTTAATTAGATGGGAGTCTCCTTTCTTGCCGCACAACCTAATCTCAACGCATCTAATCCATCCTTTTGGATTTGAATGCCTAAGCTCAAATGAGATTTGATCTATTAGGATGTTAAGAAGAAGTTAGGCATGAGATTACGAGGATTTGTGCAACAAAAATGAAGGTGGCATGATGTTTCTGACATGAAGGAGCGGATGGCTTCTTTAGGACACAAAACAATCTCAATGCCCCTTCTTGCTTTCTTCCTTACGTCTCCATGCCCAAGACTTGATAGAGATCAGATTTAAGAGAGAAAAAGAGAGAGAAAAAGAGAAGAAGAAAGGTTCTTCTTTTCTTCTTAGTGATCTGATTCAAATCTCGTCAGATCTGCATGAAGAAGTTCGTGCAGCGATCATCTTCTTCGAGATTTTGAAGAAGAGATGCAGATCTAAGGCTGAGCGAGATCTACAAGGTGCTAGCACACTGATGATCTTGGTGCTCTGATCAAGCATCTTCATGTGAATACCAGTAGAGGTTGAACACGGGCACGGCTACGATCAGAACTCCGGACATCCATAGGATCCAAACGTATGGAGATCTCATCTCCAATTTTATTTTGCTGATGTTTGATTTTCTTTTCAGATTTTAGATGATAAGGATAGCATGTTCATGTCAAGATCCTAAGCATAATTTTTAGATCAGATCTGGTATATATTTTTAAATTAAAAATATTTTAGTTTATTTGTTTTCACTATATAAGTTTTAAAAAAAAAATTAAACTATACGTACAAAACTATAGCGCATTTTAACAGTGGTATCAAAGCATAGATTCTGACATGAAC
This sequence comes from Elaeis guineensis, assembly GCF_000442705.2. Lineage (NCBI taxonomy): Eukaryota > Viridiplantae > Streptophyta > Magnoliopsida > Arecales > Arecaceae > Elaeis > Elaeis guineensis. Next base: position 78,914,960 of record NC_025994.2, read on the forward strand.
ATAAAAACCCCTTAGATCTGAAATTTGATTTGTAAAAATTAGATCTGAAGGTTAGTTAGATGATCAACATCGTTATGAAATAAGGTTGTCCTAGCATATCCTATGCGGAATGATTATTCTAGAACGATGTAGAACATCAATTAATGTTATATCTGAATTTTCTGCATATAATATGATTACAAGATTATTTTGGATCTAAAATTATTTAAATCTGAAATAAATCATAAGTTATTCAGATCTGAAATTACTTTTAGATTTGTATATATCAATTAGGATTTAATTTGGATCTAGTATGATTGCTGAAATTTTTTCATACATACATAATTCAAAATTATTATTCATATGTTTGATATGTGAAAGATAGTTAGATCTGAATTTTAATTGATTATATATGTGATATGTTAGATTAATCTCTTAGTAGCTTAGTACTTGAATTGGTATAATCACCATAGCCGTCTGATCATAAGAAGATGAAAAGATTAAAGTCTCTCTTTTGCTCATTCGATGGATTTTCTCTTATGACGTGTAGGGGTGCCGACTGTGATATTTTTCATGAAAATAAATAGTGAATAAAAAATTACATGTTGTTACATATTTAGATTTAAATCAGATTATGCATGTATTTTTATATATTTTAGATCATTAAATATTATATGTGATATATTGTTTTGACACACGATCTAAAATTTAATTTTTGTAAAATTCTAGATCCAAAATTTTAGGTTCTGTTTATCAGATTATGCACATATTTTTATATATTTTAGATCATTAAATATTATATCTAATATATTATTTTGACACATGATCTAAAATTTAATTTTTGTAAAATTCTAAATCCAAAACTCTAGGTTCTATTTGCATGAAATCATGAAACTATGACTGACATGCCTGTGAAGTTGACTTGCTTCTAAATTAGGTCGACTCGAGTGCTTAGTGAGTTGACTTATTTTGTTGGAGTCAACTCGAGAACCTGATAGGTTGGCTCATTTACTGATGAACCGATTGAATTGTGCAGGCTGGGTCTATAAGTTTCTATTTATCTCAGTGTGGTGTCGACTCACTGTGATAAGTCGATTCATGTATTGGTGAGTTGACTCAATTCTACGGATGGCAAAATTATATGAGATACAATACAAATTATTTATATCAGAAATATTAAGAGATCTAAACTTAAATCTATGTACATAATGCACTTAATTGAGAATTAAGATTTAAAATTATAAGATTTAAAATTATGAATTTAAGATCTAAATTTTAATGCATAAAATATGGACTTCGGTATGGTTGAACAAATTAGGTTTAGAGGCTAAACTACAATTAGGGTCATTGATTAGATCAGGTGAGAACCATTTTTTGATTTTGGGCAGTTAATCAAACCTACTCAAAAGTTGGCTGGGATTAAGTCAAAGAGACTCAAAATTAAATTTAGTTATAGTTGATCAAATTGATTCACATATGATTGAATTGATTAAATCAAGATCGAATTTGGCTTAGCAGTTCGAGCCCAGATTTATAGGTTAATCTAATTGATTCTAATCAACCAATTTGGTGTCTAAAGCAAATCTTAGATGGTGGTTCTCTAATTGATTCTATTGTCTGACCTGATCAATTCGTTGGTGTTTAAGAAAAATAATGGGAGACCTCCACTCATCTTTACTTTTGGTCATCTTGGGAGATTATATTTTGAATTAGATTACTTGTTGACCTGAGTTCACCCATGCCGACTAAGTTGGTCAACATGAAATGTGCTGATCCAAACTGAATTAGTCATTACTCAAATGTATGTGACTAATTAGAAAAGACCTAACCTAAATCTCCTCACTAAATATTAAGTCTATTGATCTCCCATCATTGTAGAGATGCGGGTTCCTTTTCCAGTATTGATCATTCTCGGCTGGTTATTGTAATTCGATTGTATGGGGAAGGCACAACCACTCTATTGGCATTAGATGCCCTGAGATAAAATGGATTAGGCTCAATAACTGTTAGGTGAGAGATCTAATGACAGTTTTGCACTCGCTGGTGAATGGTAGGTTGGACTTAATTAAGAAATGTACCAAATAATTGTTAGATGAAGTCATAGGACTTAGAGACCAAGTCGCTGCAACATACTTGGAGAAGCATCTAGATAAAGAGTTATCCATTCATTGGTATACGTGTTATCAATAACTATTAGATGAGGTACCATATATCAGTGAGACCGCAATATCTACTAGAATCACTTATCGCATTAGATTTTCTGTTTCTCCCTCCGTGGAGTTTGAGAGACTCGAAAAATTAATGAAGGCTTTGTTTGTTTTTAAAGTCTCTAGAATAAACTATTACAAGTACAATCATCTAATTAAATCTTTACTTTCTGTGATCAATTCTGTCAGCTTCTAACCCTCTAGTTCAAATCCTAGATATCAACCACTTAACTGAAATCAACTACATATTCTGACTCTGAAATCTAAGAATAGTTTTTAACTTTTAGAAATTAAGTCATATTTTTGATCAGGTTAACCCAATGTCATCAGCTTATCCAATCCATAGTCAACGAGCTATACTTGATAAATGATTGGATATCAACAATTAGATTAGATGCTATAAATTGGACTCCATAGTTAATGAAATCTAATATATGCATAAGGACATGTAGACTGCCAATGATATACTGATTCATCTACAATAATTATGAGATGATCAGAG
>NC_025994.2:78917747-78950974 GCF_000442705.2 Elaeis guineensis
ACTAGAATCACTTATCGCATTAGATTTTCTGTTTCTCCCTCGTGGAGTTTGAGAGATTCGAAAAATTAATGAAGGTCTTTGTTTGTTTTTAAAGTCTCTAGAATAAACTATTACAAGTACAATCATCTAATTAAATCTTTACTTCTGTGATCAATTCTGTCAGCTTCTAACCCTCTAGTTAAATCCTAGATATCAACCACTTAACTAAATCAACTACATATTCTGACTCTGAAATCTAGAATAGTTTTTAACTTTTAGAAATTAAGTCATGTTTTTGACCAGGTTAACCCAATATCATCAGCTTATCCAATCCATAGTCAACGAGCTATACTTGATAAATGTTGGATATCAACAATTAGATTAGATGCTATAAATTGGACTCCATAGTTAATGAAATCTAATATATGCATAAGGACATATAGACTGCCAATGATATACTGATTCATCTAAATAATTATGAGATGATCAGAGTTGCACACTGTATGAGATGCATGATGGTAGTTTATCCATGATCGATGATCAGGATATTGAAGAGCTTAAAAAGCTCACATAATCATGTATAAAAAATTGTCAATAGATTTGATCCTACAATCTCTGATTCATATAGGTAGTTTATGAAACTATTATATGAATAAATATTATAGCACCTTAACTGAATTGGTCAATATGCTGGTAATTAAAGATCTTGAAAAGTTTAAAGGTACATATCTGAAGAACCTAAAGAATCATTTACATGCCTTTGGAAGGTATATCAAATTACTCGAAATTGATCTTATGGTTTTATCTTTTTTATTAGGCTCTAGGCATATTACGCACTTTAGTATAGGGTCTAAGGAAGGAAGAAGACTGAGGAAAGGTGAAGTTATTCTTTTGAGTCATAATGGTGTAAAAGTTGCATTGTGACCATGGGCACCTAACCTCGATGATTATCATTTGAAATTTAGTTCTTTATCATTTGCATGGTGATACATTTATGAATTTATTTGAGCAAATAGTGAATGCCATTAGATCTGAGAGATCAGAACCAAATAAACTGAAGTATACAGTTGGTTCTTTTGGCTAGATCATATATGAGAAGAAACGATTTGCCAACTGAAGAAAAATGATCTTTGAGCTCATTGACTGTTAATCATATCTAGTCTGTGATCATCTCTTTGAAGATTAATGACCAAGCTATCTTTTATAGATTAAAATGATAGGACCACTGAGATACTTACCGTTGTACACATACGATATGCATAGCCTATTTAATGAGCCACACTAAGAGATTATCACTACTTCATCACCTTTACTGATGAGCAGTCATAGTCTAGGTATATGTATATGAGATATAAATCTGTAAAAATTTAAAGATTCAAAGAATTCAGATGTGAAGTAAAAAAGTAAATCAAAAAAATCCTAAAAATACTTTGATCAATTGAGGATGCAATATCAAATAAAAAAATTATCGATTATCTAAAGAGAATGGCATAATTTCATGATGAAATTCTTCTTATACACCTCAGCTCAATAGGATATCTATCAGGAGCAATGACGCTATATGAGATATGATCTAGTCCATCATGAATATCACTAATTTAACAATTATTTCTTTAGAAATAAGATTTAATTTTTAAAATTTAAATTAGATTTCTCTAAAGTTGCTTTCACCACATTATATAAGATAATATGATGGACAGGTTAGAGGATAGGACTGTAAGAGCTCATTTATGGGGTATCCCAAAAGGGTTTGGGATGTCATTTTCTTTTCCCAATAGTTTCTAATGTGATTGCAGTAATAATATAGTTTTCTTAGAAACAGTTGGAGGATGAACTCAAAAAGAAAGTCCTTAAAGAAAATAAGTCATAAAACCTGTACAACCTATTTAAGATGAGCCAGTATATATAGTACATCCTCCACCTCGTAGATCTAGTAGGATCTTCCATCTTTTAAAAAGGTTCTTGATAGTCTTACAAAGGATTCAAAGAAATATTTCTCAAAGGAGATTGGGAACATATGGATGATCTCAAAACCTACAACGATATGATATGAAAAATCATGTAGTTACATGAAGGTCAATGGGAGGATCCCATGCTGACATTGATTATAATGTGGCTGCATATAAATTTTCTTATCAAGATCTAGGTCAAACATCCTGTATTCTAGAAATAAAGATCTATAGAGTTAGATCCTAAAAAGATGTTTTTTTTCACAGACAAGAACATAGAAAAGGTGCTGAAAGGGTTATTGAAAACTTCAAGAGAGATCTATTATCCTCTTGGATATAGATGTATGCCATGCTATGTACTCGATTTGATAAATCTTGTTGTGAAAGTCATGAGCAGATATTAGTTGAATCCAGGCTAAAAGAATTGGATTGCTGTAAAAAATATCCTTAAGTACTTGAAAAATACTATGAAATTATTTTTCATCTTTGAAGAAGGTTAGAGGTAAGAGTAGGAGGATACACTAATGCTGATGGTAGAATGTCTATATCAGCATGTATTCTTGAGCTATGTTGGTTCAGTATATTAGAAGAGTTCCAAACAATCGATCAATGGAAGCTGAATATGCTATAGGTATGTAGGATGCATTTTGATTCTTATGATAGTTGCGAAATTAGATATCATACCATTAGATGCTTTGACATTATACTGTAAAGATAATGGTCCATAATCTTTGCTAAGGAGTCAAGGTCTCACCAGAAGTCCATGCACATAGAGCAGGGATACATACGATTACCTTGAGTAGAAATACATAGAGGTGCAGAGAGTAGACTCTGTTAGGCCTTATGTTGTGCTTTCAAGGCTCAAGGGACTAAGGCTAAGGCCAAGGTCCAAAGTCTATGAGGTGGTCATAGGATTTCTAGGGGTAGTTTGGATCCTAGGATGAAAGGCTGTCAGCCTTTCGGATCTTGAGGTTCAGAGATTTTGAGCCTTGAGGGACTAACTTATATTTGAGCTAGGATTGAGTCTAATATTATGAGATTGAATCAAGTCATGGGTGTACATAGCTTGGATGAGCGCAATCTTATATTGAGTTAGCCAGTAGAGTTTTTGGGTTGGGTCACATTGACCTTGTATATATAGATGCATTATACTCTGACTCGATGAATCGAAAGAAATATAAAATTATTTTTTTTCTAACTTTCTCTCTCTTCCTTCCTCTCTCTCTCAGGTCTTCTTTATGTCCTAGAAGCAAGAAACCTAGGGTTTCTTGGCCGCCACCCCAAAAAAAAAGAAAAGAGGTGCTAGGGTTTCCAGCACCCTCCTTATGCATGCCCCCCCTGTTTGTGCGCCCCATCTTGGCCACCCAGGAGGAGTTTCACATCCTATCTTTGATTTTTGAAGAGTTCATCAAGAGTACTTCTAGATCTCAAAAGATGGGTTTCAGATTTGATGGAGAAAGAGTTCAAATCGCAGAAAGAAATCCTACCGACAGGATTTTTAAGACTGTTGAAATTCTGAAGGCTATTTTTGTTTTGCTTGGTTGCTGGCCTTCAAGGACACCATGATCAGATTCTTGCTGTTTTCTGACATCCACAATCTGGAGAAGCTACTCCAATAGACTCCATATAAGATGTGATGGGCCTGAGTCACTTAGCTAGCTAAACATTGAAGTCTATCTTAAAAAGATGGAGCTCAGATATATGGCAGATTGATTTTAGTGTAAGTAAGAGTTTCTTAGATGTGTGTCTTAAAAGTCAATCTTAACTGACACATATTTTTTTTTAGGATATGTTTTGTACTTGATGGATAGTCTTTATAATCAATTATATTATATATGTCCATGATTTATCCTAGAAATTAACAAAAATAATTTTATATATTCTCAAGGTATTAGAAATTTGAGCCATACATCATTAGTGGTTAATTTCTAAATACTCCCGATCGAAGGATCATCACAGAGGACAGTGATAAATCTATTCAAGATCGGTACATAGATCACCTTCTTTCAAGGCAAATGAGTCTTGAGTCTATGGTGTGGAGATACTAGGGTGAGAGTGCAGGTGGTTGTTAGAGAATAACTTGCACTGAGCATGATCAATATGAGAAATCACTTGGATGTCTACTCACTCATCAATAATTTTTTCGATACTGCAGTAGTGTAACTGGTCCTTTGACTTATGGTATGTTGGCTATTCGTAGCGAGGCTACTTAGTTTAGCTGCACGTTTCCTTGATCCTAGCCATTTGGATTCTTACTATGTATGTTGGCTTTTGTAGGTTCAAGTTTACTGTTTGGAGTAGGATACACGTAGATAGAATCTATCGACCTTGGTAGAAAAGTAGTCCTATGCGATTTACAAGATCGAGTTCAGAAAGCTTCTAGTCAGAGCAAGAGTGAATATTAAAAAAGAGTTTTCATAAAATTTATAGATGAACTCGACTCGAGCCAATTTAGCATATGATTGATGATGGAGTTTGACGAGTTTTTCATAACTTCCGTCTAGTCAAAACTCATGATAGAGGGATTGTATCACATGATAGCTACACCTAGAGATTCATCTTTTCTGTTCTACTGGGTTGTCATTATATACTGCTAGATATTACTGGTAGATCGTGAGAACTCACTAAAATTATTTTCAGATCAACGATCTTTGTTGAGATGAGTTGGAATCGTTCCAGCACATCAAAAAAATTTTGATGATATTGTGATGGAAATCACAGTATATCTCATTACTAGATAAAATAAAATCTAAAGAGTTACACACAAAAGAGTGTGACTTGATCAATTGATTGGATCATATTCAAATTATCAATCAGATTGATAGTTTGAATTTTAGAAACTGCTAATTTGTAAGCATTACAATTTGGGTAGCTGCTAATTATTAGTGCTGGAACTTAAATACAAATATTATAATTTATTTTGAAACTAATTAAATTATGAATAAAGTCTTAATTAATTTAAATTAGATTTAATTTAATATAATTTAATTTAATACTAATTGGATTCAATTATCTAAATCAGATTTGGATTTTAAGCTTGATTGGATCAGGCTTGACAGCGCGCCTTTCAAAATCAATTCGATTCAGACTCAATTTGAACTCGATTGAGACCAAATTTGAACCAGATGAATCATGACTCATAGAGCCCAGATTTTTTAGAACTTCTCTCCACTTTTCATGTATAAAAGGGAAGGGAGCGCATGGAGATGCACCCCCTTTTTTTTTGTGCGCATGAAGGGGAGGGGCACCAATAGTTGGCATCCCGCTTCATCTGAGATGCTCTTTCTTGCTAATTTTTTTTATTTGAATTTGATTCAAAATAAGATCAAATATGGTGTGGAAGTTATTTTTTTGTACGATAAAAAAATTGGAGAAAAGAGACACATGTTCACATGCGTGAAAGAAATAGGGCACCCCTCCTCTATGTGTCATCTTCTCTTATTTCATTCTCTCTTTTTATTTGAATTTGATTCAAACTAAGAAGGAGATAATGTCTAAAAGAAAAAGTTTTTGGTCCTTAATTTTATGAGACAAAAATTGGGAAGAGAAGGGGTGTGCGTTATTTTAGATGGGAGTCTCCTTTCTTACCGCACAACCTAATCTCAATGCATCTAATCCATCATTTTGGATTTGAACGCCTAACATCAAATGAGATTTGATCTATTAGGGTGTTAGGAAGAGGTCAGGTGTGAGATTACAAGGATTTCTATGACAAAAATAAAGGTGGCATGAGGTTTTTGGTGTGAAGGAGTGGATGGCTTCTTTAGGACACAAAACAATCTCAACACCCCTTCTTGCTTTCTTCCTTACGTCTCTATGCCTAAGACTTGATAGAGATCAGATCTAAGAGAGAAAAAGAGAGAGAAGAGAAGAAGAAAGATTCTTCTTTCTTTCTTGGTGATCTGATTCAGATCCCATCGGATCTACGTGAAGAAGTTCATGCAGTGATCATCTTCTTTGAGATCTAGAAGAAGAGATACTCCAAGACCGAGAAGCAAGATCTACAAGGTACTAGCATCGATGATTTCAGTGCTTCGATCAGATATCTCCATATAGATACCAACAGAGGTCGATGTGTGTGCGGCTATGATCGAAATCCTAGACATTCACAGGATTCAAAGGTATGGAGATCTGATCTTCAATTCTATTTTGCTGATGTTTGATTTTCTTTTCAGATTTTAGATAAAGATAGCATGTTCATGTCAAGATCCTAAGCATGATTTTCAGATTAGATTGATACATATTTTTAAATTAAAATATTTTAATTTATTTATTTTCACAACATAAGTTATAAAAAAAATTTAAACTACACGTACAAAATCATAGCGCATTCTAACAGAAAGTATACATTGAAATGATATAAGACGTAAAGTAGGCATCACATAGTTAATTAAAATAATTCCACCACCCTAAGGCAAATGTTTATCTTTCCAAGATGCTAATCTTGAGTTAAATTTTTCCAACAATAGTATCCAACAGTATTTCAGAACTTTCTGACATATAATCGAAGGCCAAGATAAGTGAAAGTAACTGTTGCCATCGGGAAGATGATCTAGCTTAGGCCGCTAAGCTGGAGCCAGGGAGAAAAGATGGGGTGGTCTCTGGAGTGCTTCGGGAAGCATGTGGATCGGGCTTTAGTCCTCGAGCGATCCCACGAATCAGGCCCTAAAAATCATGAAGATAAAAAAAGTCCTCGCACTGAGATGGGGTTCCTAATGGTAGACCCTTCGATGCCTAAGTCAGTCTCCCATGGAAGCAAATAGACAACGTCCGAGCTTTCAAGATGAGTTTAATGATATGCAGAGTCGTATATGAAGTGGAAGCTTGGGAATGCAGATAGAGAGACAAAGTATGGAGGTCCGACGGACTCTAGGTGATATTTGAAATATACCGATGGATTTGAGATGAGCTCAGAGTTTGTGAGAGATATGAATCCAGTGCATGTGAGTCTATCTCTAGGAGATGGTATGCAAAGTAAGTATTCACTTACCTAGAGGGTTCTAGAGAATTTGAAATTTATGGATAAAGGTGGATACCTATCACCTAGAGGAGGCACACCATTCCTCCCTCTAGGGGCTGTAGAGGAGCATCAGGAATAATGGCTTATACATCCTGAGTTTGTTGAGGTTGTGTAGTGGAGGAGCAGAGCTGTTAATTTATCATCTAATGGATAGGAGACTCCAAAATTCCTTCAGCATGATTGTAGGAGCTCATGTGGTCATGGATCATTGGTTATTCTGGTACCTCCTAACAGGAATGCATGGAGGGCCATCATTTGGGTGCCAGCACCACAATAGGTGGTGCATTAATTTTGGATGTATCAGTTGCCCCCATTCATGAGGCCAAGGCATCCTCTAGCTTGGGCAAAGGGAGTACAGAGTGCTCCCCAGGCCCACTATGGTGTTGGTGGCCAGAACTTTGGATAAGAATTTTTTTATTCTCCAAGATTGACGAGGGCTAGATCTTTTGAATGATGCTATGTCAGAGAGGGTCTCAAGTATCCCACCAGGTGAAGTGAGGGGTTTCAGTATCTCATGCCATCTAGGGATTTGATTGGATGTGCACATTTATGGTGGACATGTGCTTGTTCCTTCTTTCAAGAGAAAGATCATCGTGGTGTGCAGATTATTCAGCATCGTGGTTGCTTCTCCAGCATCGACCTGTGCGATGCTTTAGCATCCAATAGGATATTGACACATAAATATCAATCAACCATCCATCTAAGTCGCTGTCTTTAGACTATGCCATAAGAGACACTAAAGGGGCAAATGCCGTCTACTTGATTTTGGTTTGGAGTGGAAGAAAGAAAGGCACTATAGTCATCATCTTCTTCTTATCCTTGTGTCATTGGTGGGTTGGCCTCTCTTTGTGCTTTTTTTTTGTTCTTGTTTGTTTCCATGGCTTCTCCCTTAGAAAGGTCAACAGCCCAAGGATCTACAAACTTGGAATTGCCTACGTACGCTTTCGAGGTTTCCACCATGGAGGCACTCGAGATTCCTTAGACTTCAAAATAGTTAGGTCTGTTCTAGAGGATGAAGATTTAGAGCGAATCCGAAGTGCTCAACCTTTCTGGGAGGCTTACCTCTCTACAAGAAGATAGGGTGACCTTGTATGAGCAAGCCTCTAAGGCTAGCCTTAAGCTTTTGATTCTCGAGGTTTTTGCTAAACTACTAAGGTGGTATCAACTTTGTCTTGCCCAACTCATCCCTAATGCCTAATGGATAATAATTGAATTCTTTTGTTTTTTCTACACTGGGGTGTACCGCTCCAAGCGAAGTTGTTTTGAGTACTCTTTTAAGTGAAGACACATCCTTGGAGCAGCGGTTGGTGGTACACCTACACTCAAAAGGGTGTGATGAATTTCCCTTCTAGAACCTTTTCCATTCAGAGTTGAAGGGCTAGTTTTTCTTTGCATCTTCTTCAACTCCATGGGGGTCACCAATGAAGTTAGCTCTGCTTGAGATTCCAGAGCTATCTGAAGTAGAGGAGGTGGTGGTGAAGAGCTTGAAGTAGCTCAAGGTGCCACCATATATCGAACTCCTTCGTGAAGATCTCCTCAAGAGGCTATATTTTGATAGGCCAACCCTCGAAGGTCAGTGTCAATATCTCACATCTTTCAATTATAGGATGGATGAAGCTAATCTCAGTGTTGGTGCAGGCATAGCATTTTCTTTGAGGGAGTTGTCTGACCTTCCCACAAAGAAGAAAGAGAGGAAGAGGAAGAAGATTGCCCTGTCCCCTTCTCCTGAAGCCCCTACAGTCGGAGTTTCCATTATTGAGGTTGGGATCGCTGTGGCAGAGGTTGTTGAGCCTAAAGTGATGGGGACCATGGATGTGCCAAGAGAGAAGTGGTCGAAGAAGAAAAGTGACTCAATCCTCATGGGCCTTTTTGTGACAGCAAGAGAAGGTGCTCCAATTCTTTCAGATGTTCCTCTATCCTCGATTAGTGGTTCTACTCCATCGGTCGAGGCATATGCAAGGTTGCTGGGGGAGCTGATGCCCCCAGCCAAAGTGGCAAGACTTTAGGCACAATCTCTTGGGGAGCATCTTTGAGATGCTACAAAGGTAAAGCCTTAGCTGTGCTTCTTCTCTCGGCACATCTGGATCTTAATTCACTGCTAATCTTGTAGGGGATCTTTGTAATATGGGACCTACTTTAGTAGATCTAGTATCTGGATGAGGAGGTTCGTCAGTTTCACTGTCACCTTTGAGTAGTTGAAGAGGAGCAAGACAAAGCTAAAAGAGAATTTTCTATAAAGAAATCTTGGGCTGATGCTGTGAAGATGGCCTTAAGGGAGAACAAGGTTTCTCTGGTGGAAGCCGAAAGGAATATCCGGATAAAGATGGCTCAGCTTCAAGAAAGCAAGGTTGAAGCTGCCCGAGCATCGAATCATGTGGAACAAATGGAGAAAGTTGCTACCCAAGCCAAGGAAGAGGTGACTCAAGCAAGGGTGGCTCAATCTTGGTTGGCAAAGGAGGTTACAACCATCGAGCGTTGTCTCACTGAGGCTGTAGCTAAGGGTGTTGAGGACTTTAGGCGAAGCAACACTTTTCACGAGGAGCTCTTGATGTTGTGTCAGAAAGCCTTCTTCACTAGCTTCGGTCAGTGCAAGAAGAAGATCAAAGTACAATTTTTGAAGCTTGACTTGAGTCTTGTGTGGGCTCTAACTTCTACTTCCTCAAACGGTAGTTCTTCATATGCTGGGAAGGATAGAGATATTGGAGGAGATGCTGAGTCACACCCTAATAATTTTTCTTTTTTGTTGTAGCCTTCAATAGGATCAATTATAATCTTGGGAGAAGTCTTTGGAAATAAAATAATTTTTGGCTTCTTTTCTTTCCCTTCTTGTGGATGTGTTCTTATTTCTATGACTCTCTGGTCTTGAACAGGAATGGAATTCACTGCAGAGGAACTATTGATTAGTATGCCAAAGGTGAAAAGGAGGAAGATTAAATATGCTAGAATGAAGCAAAGAATGGGAGGATAGAGCTCAACTATTCCTATCCCCACGGGCAACATTTCCCTGGTCAAGCCTTCTTCAGGTGCCATCGGGAATGTGCTCTAAGTAGAAGTAGAGGGTGGCATTCAGCTGCCAGGGCTGAAGGACCCTTAGATGAAGGGGTTGCTATAGAAGTTGATCTAAGCTGAAGTGTGGGAGGTTAGGATTTGATTGCTCCCAATATCCTTATTGAGACCATTTCAATCAAACCTTCTCCAGGCATGATCGATGGTTCTCCTCTAATTGAAGTAGGGGCTGGTGCTCAACTTGCTGAAGTAGAGGAAAGTCGACCTAATGCAGAGCTACTTTTGAATGCATCAAAGGTGCAACTTAGTGCTAGGGCTTGAGCCGAGGCAACTGAACCACTTGTCGAGCCAAGGTCGAGTGTACTTGACATCGGGATTGGTCTCTTGAGCACAGTGGAGAGTGTGAATCAGGGCACCATAGCTGAGCCTTCGTCTATCATTGCTGCTTAGGATTTAAGGATGGCAAGCACAATGCCTCAGGCAGTTAATGAAGGAATAGGAGGCTAGCTTGTTTGGCCACCTTCGGCTTCTACAATGAATCTGAGTAAGGTCAAAGAGAAAGAAGATGAGGGAGAGGTGATCACCATGATGGCTAGAATTATAGAAGTGATGTGGGGCCCTTCTCGACAAATGGCAAGGGGATCAACTTCTTGCCCCCTGACTATGCCTTCTCCTCCTGCTTTTCCTAGGCAAGCGCTTCCTTCTCCTCCAACCTTTAGGCCGATGGGTGGAGAGGAAAAAATGGTGATCTTTGAGCATCATCAGTCCTAGGGGATGATCAATGGTTTGAGCCCCTCTCAGAATGAAGAGTATCTTGTCAAGCATGACTAATGACTGGGTGCATATTATAGTGCCTGATGGTAAGCTTTACCACCTTTGTTAATGCTTACTTTCTATGTCTTTGGGCTGACTGATCGGCCAGCCATTTAGATGGGATTTGGGATTCAAGCTTTAGAGGCTCGATTGGTAACTATGCTTACTCAGATGAGAATCATCGAAAGACAGACATCGGAGGTCGAGTATTGGGAAGAGATCACCAGACATGGCCAAATCCTAGCAGAGATGGAGAGGAGCCTTGCCAAAGAAGCTCAAGAGAACTCCAAAGATAGCTCAATAGTTTCATTATCAGAAATGAGAACTTAAATAGGGTCTTAAGGATACTCAGTAGGAAGTTGAAAAGCTAAAGAAGGATGGTCCATGACCATCAGAGGTGCTTCATCCTATCTCCCTTGAATGAGGGGTCTGGGTTGATGCATATGATGAGCATGGGGTTTTCAAGAATGAGATCCCCAAGGCATCTTCTGCCACTTATGTTTGGAGCTTCTAAGACTACAAGGCATTCTTGCAATGGATGGTTCTAAAGCTAGACTTGAGACACCTTCACCCTGGGACCAGCGATGAAGAGACTGGGGTGTCTTCCTTGGATGAAGACTAGCTTTTCTTTTGTCTTTTCGAGTGTAACATCCTTCATGGAATAGAAGAAAAACTTCTATTATTATCTTTCTTTGTTGTACTTGGATCTTTGACTTGATCTATTTTGTGAGTGGGTGGAACAACTATCCAGTGTTCACCTCATGCTGGCTTGGGAGTCATGCAGAACATTTTGCCTCTCTAATCATGTTTGGCATCTTATTCTACACTAACTATAGTCTTTTGGTGGATTTGGTGCTAATGTTATTTTGCAAATATTAAGGTATTTATTACTCCACCAATCCATACATCTTTCCTCTTGGAAGACTATCCGATCATTTAATATTACAGTCTGTGAAATGGTCCTCCACCAAGAGAGGTGCTTGAAGCATCTTATTTTTGATGGGAGTGATCTTCTAAGGCTGCTGGATGTGTGCCATCTAACAATCAGAGAGGGAGTCGAGTGGTTGTCATTCCTCCTAGACTTGCTATAAATAAGGGAAAGTCCAGGCCTGATGCCCAGAACTCCTTCCATCCTTGGTGAAGATCTCGAAGGAAAGGCCGTGATGCAGTTCCAGTTGGTGAGATGTTAGTTGCTTGCGCTTGTCATGGTATGGTGGAGTTCTCTCCTACTCTTTAACGGTCTGTAGAGTCTCTTCGATCAGAAATGAGAGACATTGGTGGGTAACGCTGCTCTGATTGTATTGGATTTGGCATCTCAAATCTGACTCACAGTAGGAGAGAAATCCAGATGTAGAGTAGCCCAGCTCGAAGAGCACATCATGAGGAGCTCGAAGACATAGCTTGCAGCATGCAAGGCCTGCAAGCGTGGCCCACAAGTGTGCAAGGCCAGCTGCAATGCACGGCCCAATGCGGGTTGCGGCCAAGTAGGCATGCAGACATGCAGTCTAGCTCTTTGTGTGATGCGATCCATGGTGGACCATAGGAAGGAGTCATGGTCTATGCCTCTTGAATGGACCGCGATGGTCCATGAGGCAAAAATCACGATGCATGAGGTCTCTTTGTGCGATCCAACGATCGTGGGGCGATTTGGGAAGTGTTTTGCATGATCGTGCGGCTAAGGACATTAGCGATCAGAATCCAACAGCCAGGAAAGTAATTTGAGTCCTTCTGAAGGTAGAATTTCAATTCAGGTTGGGTTTTGACCCTATAAAGAGGGCTAACAGCTGTCGAGAATTGGATGCATCTCAGTGCATCTTAGCGAGGGTCTGAGAGATTGTGAGCAACTGAGAGCACTCAGGGCATCAACAGCAGTGATTAAGGAGTGGCATGATATGAGTAGCAGGTAGACCAATCGAGAGTGTCTCAAAACGATCATGAGAGTGGCTATAAGTGTAGGGACAGAGGCTGCGGTATGATATAGCAGCTTGGATCACAAAAGTGATCAGAGGTATCGAGGATCCTGGCTTGACAGGCCTAAGAGAGTGTCTCCTTAGGAGATTTTGTGAAAGCTTTTATGAGGGTGAGTGCTTCTTGTTGAGAGAGAGATTGGTGTATTAGAGTTGAGAGTATGAGATCTCTTTTTGTACTTGTTTTCTTTCTCATAGTGAAATCTTGCATGCCCTATAAAGGTAGACTTTGGTCTAAACCATGTATTTGATTATGTTCTCTTTTTATCTCTTCTTTCTTTTGTTGCGGTGTCAATACCATCACCGATATAGAGATCCTGGTGGGAGGATCCATATTCCATCCTCAGAGGGATCCTTCCCCTACATATTGTATCAAAGTGCCAAGTTGTCCAAACAGTGGTGGTGTTGATCAAGATTGAAGAAGATAGAGAAGACAGATGCAATCAAGGTAGAGATCAATTGCAAAGGATTGATCGATGCTCTATTCTATAAGGAGGAGCCGTCTATCATGGAGGATGCTAGTGCGAGGTAGAGCTCCAAGTGGAGGTGGATTGGCACAAGATAGGAGACTCAAAAGGATGGTACACGATGTTGCCAGGAGACTATCCTGAGCAGATCTCAGATTATGCAGGATGAAGATAGGATTGAGCAACCTGGCTCGAATCCTATATTTGCCCATCCATGGGTAGTAGGTATATGTCTGAGGGCATGGGCGTGAGATCATAAAAGCTTCAAAGCCAGACAGAGACCGAATGTCGGGTCGAGATGGAGATTATTAGGATTTGGTGCCTCGAATTTGACTCACATTAGGAAAGAAATCAGATACGGAGAAGCCCAGCTGAAGAGCATATCATGAGGAGTCTAGAGATGTGGCTCACAAGTGTGCAAGGCTTGCAGGTGTGGCCCATAAGCGTGCAAGGCTCGCTACATCGTGTGGCCCAAGTGCAGGTGCGTGGCCCAGGGGGCGCATAGACGTGCGTCTAGGTCTCCGTGTTGCGTGGTCCTTGGTGGACCATGGGAAGGAGTCACGGTCCATACCTCCTGCATGGACGATGGTGGTCCATGAGGCAAAAAATCATGGTGCATGAGGTCTCTTTTCACGATCCGATAGTCGAGGAGCGATCTAGAAAGTATTTTGTGCGATCGTGCGGCCAAGGATGCAAGCGGTCAGGATCCAATGGTCAGGAAGGTAATTTGAATCCTTCTTAAGATAGGATTTCGATCCAGGTTGGGTTTTGGCCCTATAAAGAGGGTTGACAGCTATCGAGAGCAAGAATGTCTCATGATCTTAATGAGGGTCTGAGAGACTATGAGCGGCTGAGAGCACCTAGTGGATCAACAATAATGACTGAAGAGCAGCATGACGTGAGCAGTAGGCAGACCAATCGAAAGTATCATGAAATGATCGTGAGAGTGGCTGTGAGTGTAGAGACAGAGGTTGTGGCATGATATAGGGCTTAAGTCATAGGAAGCATCCAGGGACATCAAAGACCCTGGCTCAATAGGCCTATAAGAGGTTCTCTTTGGGAGATTTTGTGAGAGCTTTTGTGAGGATGAGTGCTTCTTGTTGAAAAAGAGTTGGTGTATGAGAGTTGAGAGTGTGACTTCTCCTCTTGTACTTGTTTATTTTCTATAGTGAAATTTTGCATGCCCCATGGAGATAAATCTTAGTCTAATCCATGTATTTGATTGTGTTCTCATACTATCTCTTCTTTCTTTCTGTTGTGGTGTGACACCGTTACTGGCTTAGAGATCCTAGGTGGGAGGATCCATATTTTGCACTCGTGAGGGATCCTTCCCCTACAAATTGTGAATCATGATTGGGGGGATTGTTGATGGTCCAATTATTGTAGCATTGGGTTGCTCACATTCCAACCATTCCAATATGAGGGAGAATGGTTAACAACAAAGCAACCTATGTTAGCCATTAGTTTCGGTAAGGAGCCCACGGCAAGTCGGAGGAGTTCTCCATCCTAAGCTCTTCTATAAGGCTATGAGCCTTTCTGTCAAGACTGCACTCCTCTTAAGCCATCTTCCTTAGGCTCCCTAGCCAGGTTGGTTCTAGGGATTGTTCTTATCTAGTCACGCCTGGTTCATCCCCAATATCCCTTGGTTTTGCTCAAGAGGGATGTCTCTTCCAAGTTAAGTGTGGGGTTTTTTGCCTCCCAACATCCTTGTACTTCGAGTCTATGTGTCTTGTACTTGAGTCTTCAGTCAGAGGCTTGTAATTCTGAGCCTCAAAGGAATAAAAATTTTTTTCTTTGACTTCGTCTTGTTGTGGATGAATGCTTCTATAATGCCATGATTTGATGGATTGTTTCTCTCTAGCTTCTATTCTTCAACTTTGGTAGATTCCTTTCAGGGACTCAACCTTCATGGATCAATGGGAAGAAGATTTGTTGGAGACTCAGCCATCCTTTACTTAAGACTTTGAGGGATACTCATGCTATAGTCTTCAGGCTGGGAGAAGATGGATATGGCAGCTCGACCTAGGGTGCTTGCTCCTCAGGAATTTCTCAAAGTTTATTAGCTAAAGTGGACTTACACTTACTTGAGGTTCGAAGGAGTGAGGCAGCCGAGGCTTTCAGGTGTGGTGATTTGACTGAGGATGTTTGGCTCAGCTAGGGCTTTCAAGAGGTGTGGTGGCCTAGCCCTAGGCACACAGCTTTCTTAAGGCTTTTTCTCGAGTTCTTCAGCCAGTATGGGCTTACTATTACTCAAGGCTCAGAGCCTTCTACTTTTGGAGGCAAGGTAGCTAAGGCTTTTGGTGTGGTGACCCGGCCTAGAGAGGTTTGGCTCAACCTAGGGCTTCCTAGAGATGCAGTGGCTTGGCCGACTTAGGCCTTGTTGCTCCAATCTACTTCACACAACAATGTTTCTTGGTCATAGAAGAATTGAAGTTTTATTGCATAATTTTACAAGATGCTCCCTACTGATAGAAAGGCCAGAGGTTGGCAGAGTTCAAGATCAAGGTAGAGGTGTCCCATCCAATTGTTCAGACCATAGGCCCCAACACATATTACGTTGGTGATGTGACATGATCCTTCCTAGTTGGGTAAGAGCTTTCCTTATTTTGTAGGCTAGCTGACCTCGATTCTCTTGAGTACCAGATCTCTAGGCTGGAAATGCTTTTCCTTCAATTTGGTGTTGTAGTAGCATGCGGCATGCTATCAGTAAGCCGCCATCCAAACTCGTGCCTCTCTCGAACTCTCTCTAGAAGATCTAGGTTCACCCATAAATTTTTTGAGTTTTTTTGTGTATTGAAGCTCTCTATCCAGTATGAGAATAGGTCTATCTGCATAGGGATAACCACCTTAGCTCCAAAAGTGAGATTAAATGGTGAGATTAAATGGTGTTTCACCTATTGGGAGCCGATGCATGGTGTGGTAGGCCCAAAGAGTGCTATGTAGTTCATCCATCCAGAGTCCCTTGGCCTTGTCCAGTCGGGTCTTCATGCCTTGCAAGATGGTTTGGTTGGTTACTTCGGCCTCTCCATTAGTTTGGAGATGCCCAATGGAGGAGAAGTAATGATTGATGTGAAGCTCTTGGCAGAACTCATGGAAAGAGACATTGTCGAACTATTAGCCATTGTCGGTTATGATGACCCGAGACAGATCGAAGTGACAAATGATGTTCTTTCAAGTAAACTCATGGATATTCTTCTCAGTGATCTAGATGAGTAGTTCAGCTTCAGCCCGCTTGATGAAGTAGTTCATCACCACTATGAGGAACTTTTTTTATTTGGTGGCTTATGGGAATGGGTCAAGGATGCCCATCCCCCACTAAGTGAATGGTCAAAGTGAGTTGATTGGAGAGAGAGAGGCCACTAGCAAGTGCTGAATGCTTGAGTGTTGCTAGCACAGATCACAATCCTTCACAAACTTGGTAGCATCTTTATGGATGCTTGGCCAGTTTATGCTTATTGCAGGACCTTGTAGGCTAAGGTCCTGCCCCCTAGGTAGTTGCCACAGATACCTTTATGGACCTCTCTCAAGGCATATTCTACCTCAGGAGGTCAGAGACAGCAAAAGAGGGGCATGGAGTAGGATTGCCTATAGAGCTTTCTTTCGAGCATCACTTATCATGCTAACTTGACTTAGATCTATTGGGCTTTGGGTCAATCTCCGGGCAGCGACCCTTCTTGTAGGTACCAGATCAACAAGTCCATCTAGCTAGGTTCATCATCTACCTACATCATTTGGGTTAGCTCATCCTCGATGCTAGGCCTCTCGAGGGTCTCCAATAGGTAGGCTTCCAGATGTCGGTGTATTGTGATGCTGCAAACTTTGATAGTAGATCTGCCTGGATATTTTCCATCCTAAGTATCTATAAAATCTCAAATTTGATGAAGAGAATGATATCTCATACCTTCTACAGGTATTTCTCCATTGTAGGCGCTCTAGCTTCGTATTCTCCATGAACTTGGCCAACCTCCAACTGTGAGTCATTGAATGCTTGGAGACACGGGACTCCAAGCTCCTGAGAGAGTCTCAATCCGATCAGAAGTGCTTGATACTCTACTTCACTTTTTGAGACTTTGAAGTTGAAATAGAGAGCTTGCTCCACTACAATGTCATCGGGAATGGCAAGGATCAGTCTAACCCTAGCACCTCTGATGTTGGATGATCCATCGATGTTGAGCATCCACGGACCGCAAACACTGAGGTAGAAACTTCTGATGGGGACTTGATTTCTTTGGAAAGTGTACACTCCATGAGAAAATTGGTTGGAGCTTGGGCCTTAATGAAAGATTAGGGCGATCGTGAATGTTGAACTCTCCAAGCTCCATGACCCATTTGGTCAGTCATCTTAAGGCATCAAGCTTTTGTAGGACTTGCCTTAGGGCTTGATCGGTCAGCATGGTTATATAATGTGCTTGAAAATAAAGTCGAAGTCTTCACACTAAAAGCACCAAGGCATACATGATCTTCTCCATCTTGGAGTATCTAGTCTCGACATCTCTTAGTACTTGGCTTGTGTAGTAGATAGGCTTCTGCACCCCCTCTTCCTCTTGGATGAGGATTGAGCTGGCAGCCATGGAAGAAATTATAGGATATAAATATAGCATCTCTCCTTTGGTAAGTCTGATCAAGGCACTACAGAAAAATAGAGTATTAGCGACAGCAGTTAGCCATTACTAATAGTCATTTTGCCATCGCTAATAGTATTAGCAACAGAATACCATCACTAAAAATTTGATGAAAATAATTTTATCACTAATTATCAGTATTAGCGATGATAATTTTTTTATTGCTAATAATAATAATTAGCAATGATATTAGTGACAAAAAATCATTGCTGATAATTTTATTTTTTTTTCTTAGTTAAAATGTAAAAAATCTATTAGCGATGACAGCTATCGTCGCTACAACTATCACTAATAATTTATTAATTTTTTAATTAAAATTTTATAAAGACTATTAACGATGGTGTTATCATCGCTAATGCCATCTTAATAATTTTTATTTTTAAATATTTATAATTATAACTAAATACTTTAAAATCTATTTTAATCATAGTAACAAGTAATAATATTTTTTAAATTTTTTATAAATAAAATAATAATTATTTAACATAATTATATATAAAAAATTAATTATATTATATTAAAAATATAAATTATATAATTTTATAGATTTATATTGCTTTATAAGTTTAAAAATTACATACATATCAAAAAAAATCATATAAGATCCTTCTCATCGTCATCCTCATCCTCCTCCTGCTCTTGTACATCATCTTCAATAGCTAATAGATGAGAGCCAGATGTATCTTATAATGAAGAAAAATAAAATATTATTAATAAATTTTGATACGAAAGCATATATGTTGATACAAAAATATATATTTCAATATACTATTTTAATTCTTAAATAAATTATTTTTATATATTTCATTCGATGATACAGAGCTATAGATACAATCGATCCATCATTTGAATAGTTAGATTGAATTTTTATCCTCTAGATCTTTTTTTCAGACTCAAGTCTAAATATATAAAGCTTCAAAATATAAAAATTTAAAATAAGTAAAAAAATTATTAATAGACTTGTCTATTGTGATGGCTATGACAATGAGCTCAACTGATCATATAGATATAGATCTTGGATAATCTCAAGAACCATATCGCGGATGACATTTCGAAAGCTCTGAAGTCACTGACTCCAAAATCTCTGCATGACCTCCTCCACATGTGCATCTACCCATATCTGGATTGTTGAGTCCTGAGAGGAGAAGATCGATGAAGAGTATCAAGCTGTTGGAGGATCGAAGCTATGGTCGAATCCTATGATCCAACTCTTACTCACCCCTTTGATGGCTCGGAGCCATCCCTCGAGGTCAAGAAGGGGTTAAGAGGATAGATCTTCACCATGCTACAATACGAGATACTCTGTGTAATCTGTCTATATAGTTTAAAAATTTATTAATCTATATATATTAGTATATATATATAAAAATTTAATAAATAATATTTTAAGTTGTTACCGTAATCTATCGAGATCGAGGATCTAAGTAATCATCAGTCCTTCTAGACTGGTGTGTGACCTTCCATATCTGTAGCTATCTTGGTGCATAATCCAACTGCTATATCTATAATACATAAATAATAAAATTAAATTAATTAATATATATATGATTAATTGAATATGAAATTAATTTAAGTATAAAATTTTTATCAATCTATCGATCACAATATATGTGCCGTCGGAGCCACTAGTATGCTTGATCAGATGCTGCTAGATAGATTGATTGTCATCTACCAGAGTACTCCTCAGTACTTTATTGATTGTAGAGGGCCTCCTATATGTTCACTCGCATTCAGTGATCTGTGTGAGACTTGTAGTCTGATAGTGACTCGAAACTGAAGTATTTTATGATGGACTACTAAATACTGTATAGTCTTTTCAAAAACCTCCATGTGGCCACTTCCTCGAAGGTCCGACAGTCAGCCTCCTTCTCCTGAGGAGTCTTGAATCGATATTATCCCTGCAAGTAGAAGTAACCGTGTATTAATAAATAGAATACAAACCTACCATGAATTTAAAAATTAAATATTTTTGACTTACCATGAACATCTCCCAAACTGCATCATAAGCCCCCAATGGCCAATTGGAGAACTCATCCATCGAGCTCGACATCAATCATCGGATGATCCTGATAACCACATGAGGCATCCCAGGCTCTGTAAATGTGCTGTAAAAATTGATTTTGAATAATAAATATTAGTCTCTAAAATGGCTAAATTTTAAACATATTAAATTAAGATATAATACTTATGAGCAGCTCTGAATGTGGATGAGCTCTCTATCCTCTGATCGAGTAGGAGGTGCTGCGAGCTAGGTGGATTCTCTACCATGTCGCTAACTCTGAGAGTCGAATGCTGCTCCATATGAGTGTGGGGTTACTGGTGATCCCACATCATCCGAGTTTGAGAGTATCAAAATATCATAAAAAATATTATATTAGATAATAAAATATAAAATAATATAAAAATATATATATAAAATATTAGAGTTTATCGTGTAGTATGTATGCCGTAGAACCATATGAGCTGGTTACATGAGAGCTCTCTCTCCCAGAGTGCTCTCCTTAGCTGTGATAACTCTAACCTCAGTAAGACATGATCTATAATTTTTGAAAATAAAAATGACCATGTATCATATTGGATTAACTACGTACCAAAATAAAATAATTATATATTATATTTATTTAATTATATATCATGATATCTTAACTTTGTACCATATTCATAAAAGTAACATGATATTTTGTATGCTTGAAGTAGGAAGTAATGTTATAATGGTTTGATTAGAAACTATGGTTGACACAATTTATCTAGTTTTCAAAATAATTTTATATCAATTTATCTATATTTTGTTTTCATTCAGGGAACTAGCAAACCAACATATTATCATGCACTACTGGATGAGAATCATTTTTTTACTGATACATTGCAGATGCTAACTAACAATCTTATATAACATCTGATCTCTCTGATGGAGGATTGACATCGGTTGATGAGTCTAAGGATAGGTCTACTGTGATGCACCATCTACCGTAGATCTAGGATAATGTTAAAGAAGTTATATATGTTCATAAAATCTAATCGAGTATATATGAATAAAATCGTGTATATATGCTCATAAAATCTAATCTTCGATATCCATCAGCTTTAAGACATCATATGGGTTGAAGAAAAAGAGGCTATAACATACCTCGTGCTAAATGTATTAGTTGTTTAGCATACCTCATGCCACATGTATTATAATCATGGGCTGCCTAAATTGTTTGTTAGGTAGCTTAGCTGATAGATCTTCTAAAGTATTATTTGCAGCAAAAATAAATGACACCAACATAATATATAAAGCTAGTGAGGTAATAAGAGAGTATCATTTTTGCGACCGATTATAAAGAACTCTACTGTCAGCTAAAAATAGGTCAAAAAGTTAAAACATAATAATAGAGTCATGTCTAATTATCCAACCGTATCCTTTTCTTACCTAAACTATCTTTATTACTCCCCCCTATTCCACGCACCTATATACCCATGAAGGAGCATGACATAGGGGCACAAAAGTCAATTTGACTTCCACCACATCTGATACCATCTGTTTCTTTCCCGATATGAGCCCCCCCCTCTTACTCACGAGTCCCAACTCACCTTAGAAAAAAAGGTGCTACCACTTCTACAAAATGAAAACACACTTGTGGCAAAGGGCCCCAAAAAATTGAGAGAGATTGCAAATAGGACTAAAAATGGGCTGGGCTGGGCTAGGCCATACCCCTCCTTGAGTCTAGTCCAAATTTTTTTTGGACTTTGAATCGAGTCTAGGGCCTAGAGAAATGCTTCTCCGACTGCCATTAGAGTAGATGAGCAGGCTAGAGATGATTTGTCAGTGGTGGCCCGACCTCGAACCCCTGTCATCGAATATGGTAGGGCTACTCTCGTTGGAGAGCTTCTTGGAGTGGTTCCATCTTTCAAAAATAATATTAATTTTAATAATATTATTAATAATATTATTAAAATTAATAATATTATTAACTTTAATCAATTAAATATTATTAATTTAAAACTAATTTAATTAAATTAATTTTAAATATTATTAATTTAATTTAAATATTAAATCTAATTTAATTAAATTATATAAAAATTAATTTAAAAATATTAAAAATTTTAAAATAGGTATTTGGTGATCGCTATGCAGTTGTCGCCATCACCGTCACTACGGTCGT
The DNA here is from genome assembly GCF_000442705.2 of Elaeis guineensis. Classification (NCBI taxonomy): domain Eukaryota; kingdom Viridiplantae; phylum Streptophyta; class Magnoliopsida; order Arecales; family Arecaceae; genus Elaeis; species Elaeis guineensis. The sequence continues at coordinate 78,939,716 of NC_025994.2, forward strand.
TACTAATACTGACCAAACCCATAAAAATGTCGCTGCGACATGGAGGGGGTGCTATGGCACGGAGGTGGTGCTACATGGCAGGAGAAGAAGGGGGGAGGAAGGGGGAGGTGGGCTAGGGACTTGGGGAGGTGGGCCAAGGGCTCAAGGGGGTCGATGAAGGCTTGAAAAGGCAGCCTGGAAAAGGTAGGCCGAGGCTCAAAGAGGTGGCCAGGGGCTTGGGGCTTGCAGATGCGGCTGGGGAGAGGCAAGCTGGGGGCTCGAGGCTTAGGGAGGTGGCCAACGACTCAAAAAAGCTGGATCCGATGGTGGGGGAAAGAGGGGGATCGGAGGCAGTCGGGGCTCGAAAAGACGAGAGGTGGCTTAGGAGCTTGGGATCCAATGAATAAGGGCTCGAGAAGGTGGCTAGGAGGATGCGAGCTGAGGGCTCAGGGAGGCGGTCAGGGGCTCGAAGAGTTGGTTGGGGGCTCGAGGAAGTTCAATCCGATGGTGGGGGAAAGAGGGGGATCGGAGGCATATGGGGGGAGGCGGGCTGGGGGCTTGGGGAGGCAACTAGAGGCTTTGGGAGGAGAAATCAGGGGGAGGGGGTTGGTTGCTGGTGAGGGAGCCAACCCAAAAAATGAGTGGGCGGTGGGGCAAAATAAGGGTGCGTGGGGAATCAAAGGGGGGTGCATTTAGGGTTATTAGCGATGGGTCACTAATAAAATCACTCCATCACTAATAATCCTACGATCAAATAAAAAAATAAAATTATTTTTTATTAGTGACTCAACTAGCCATTGCTAAAAGCCAAAAATACCATCACTAATTTTTTTTACGATGACATAATTATTGGTCACCATTTATCATCGGTAAAAAGTATTATTAATGATGATAAAATTACCGTCGCTAATAGCCATTGGTTAAGACTGTACTCCTCTCAAGCCATCTTCCTTAGGCTCCCTAGCTAGGTAGGTTCTAGGGATGGATGTATCTAGTCATGCCTCATTCCATCCCCAATATCCCTTGGCTTTGCTCAAGAGGGATGTCTCTTCAAAGTTAAGTGTGGGGTTTTTTGCCTCCCAATGTCCTTGTACTTCGAGTCTATGTGTCCTATACTTGAGTCTTCAAGTCAGAGTCTTGTAATTCTGAGCCTCAAAGAAATAAAAGAAATTTTGCTTCAACTTCTTTTGTCTTGTTGTGGATGAATGCTTCTACAGTGCCATGATTCGAGGGGTTGTTTCCCTCTAGCTTCTATTCTTCGACTTTGGCAGATTCCTTTCAGGGACTCGACCTTCATGGATCAATGGGAACAAGACTTGTTAGAGACTCTGCCATCCTTTACTTTAGACTCTGAGGGATACTCATGTTGTAGTCTTCGAGGCTTGGAGAAGATGGATATGGCGGCTCAACTTGGGGTGCCTGCTCCTCAAGGCTTTCTCAAAGTTTATCAGCCAAAGTGGGCTTACTCTTATCTGAGGCTCGGAGCCTTTTGCTTTTGAAAGCAAGGCAGTCGAGGCTTTCGGGCGTGGTGACCCAACCTGAGGAGGTTTGGCTCAACCTAGGGCTTCCAAGAGGTGTGGTGGCTTTGCCCTAGGCGTGAAGCTTTTCTAAGGCTTTTTCTCAAGTTCTTCAGCCAGTATGGGCATACTATTACTCAAGGCTCAGAAACTTCTACTTTTGAGGGTAAGGTAGCTACGACTTTTTGGTGTGGTGACCTGGCCTAGAGAGGTTTGGCTCAACCTAGGGCCTAGAGATGAAGTGGTTGGCCCAATTTAAGGCCTTAGTGCTCCAATCTACTTCACTCAACAATGTTTCTTGGTCATAGAAAAATTGAAGTTTTATTGTAGAGTCAAATTTTACAAGATGCTCCCTACTAATAGTAAGGCTGAAGGTTGGCAGAGTTTCAAGATCAGGGTAGAGGTGTCCCATCCAACTGTTCCAGACAATAAGCCCTGACATATATTACCTCAGTGATGGGATATGGTCCCTTCTAGTTGGGTAAGAGCTTTCCTTATTCCATAGGCTGGCTAACCTCGATTCTCTTGAGTACCAGATCTCTAGGCTTGAAGTGCTTTTCCTTTAGTTTAGCATTGCAGTAGCGTGCGGTGCACTGTCGGTAAGCGGCCATTTGAACTCGTGCCTCCTCTTGAACTTTCTTTAGAAGATCCAAGTTCACCCTTAAATTTTTTGAGTTTTTCTATGCATCGAAGCTCTCTATCTGATACAAGGATAGGCCTATCTATATAGGGATAACCACCTCAGTTCCAAAAGTGATATTAAATGGTGTTTCACCTATTGGGAGCCAATGCATGGTGTGGTGGGCCCAAAAAATGCTGTGTAGTTCATCCACCTAGAGTCCCTTGGCCTTGTCCAGTCGGGTCTTCAAGCCTTGCAGGATGGTTTGGTTGGTTACTTTGTCCTCTCCATTAGTTTGGGGATGCCCAATGAAGGTGAAGTAATGATTGATGTGAAGCTCTGGGCAGAACTCATTGAAAGAGACATTATCGAACTGTTAGCCATTGTCGGTTATGATGACCTGAGATAGATCAAAGCAACAAATGATGTTCTTCCAAGTAAGCTCGTGGATATTCTTCTCAATGATCCGAACGAGTAGTTCGACTTCAGCCCACTTGATGAAGTAGTTGATCACCACTATGACGAACTTTCTTTACTTGGTGGCTTATGGGAATGGGCCAAGGATGTTCATCCTCCACTAGGCAAATGGTCAAGGAGAGTTGATTGGAGAGAAAGAGGCCACCAACAAGTGCTGAATGCTTGAGTGTTGCTAGCACTGATCACAATGCTTCACAAACTTGGCAGCATATTTATGGATGCTTGGCTAGTTTACCCTTATCGCAGGACCTTGTAGACTAAGGTCTGCCCCCTAGGTAGTTGCCATAGATGCCTTCATGGACCTCTCTTAAGGCATATTCTATCTTGAAAGGTTGGAGATAGTGAAAGAGGGGAATGGAGTAGGATTGCCTGTAGAGCTTTCTTTCGAGCATCAATTATCATGCTGACTTGAGTTAGATCTATCGAGCTTTGGGTCAATCTTCGGGCAGCGACCCTTCTTGTAGGTACCAGATCAAAAAGTCCATCTAGCTAGGTTCATCATCTACATACCTGCATCACTTGGGTTGACTCATCCTTGATGCTAGGCCTCTCAAGGGTCTCTAGATAGGTAGGCATCTAGATGTTGGTGCATTGTGATGCTGCTAACTTTGATAGCAAATTTGTCTGGGCATTTTTCATCCTGGGTATCTGTAAAATCTCAAATTTGATGAAGGAGAGAATGATATCCCATACCTTCTATAGGTATTTCTCCATGGTAGGTGCTTTGGCCTTGTGTTCTCCATGAACTTGGCCAACCACCATTTGTGAGTCACAATCCAATTGGACTCTTTAGCCATCAGATCTGACCAAATCTTCTAATGCATATGACTCCATAGGTTCGAATCTAAGCCAGTAGTATAGAAATAATTTTCTATACTAATCGATGTAACCATCTAGCAATGATGACCTGACGATCAGATAGATCGAAGTATTGTAAAGCAACCTTCAAGAATCTACTGGCATATGATTACCATATAATTCATCCCTTTAATCCAAATGCTCAAGATGATGTAGGGTTTGACTGTCAACCCTAATTAAATTGACCACATTATATTTCAATCTTTCAAATCTATCTCATGGATTATCCTTGTCAAGATTTTGCTAAATTAAAATTGATGCATATCTCTTACCAATTCAGAGGGATCAATTCTATCTTGACACACACACCGACTTGATAAGTACTTGACTGTACCTAGTATCTTTTCATTACTAAATTAGAAACTCAGATGGTCTGATACTAAAGTACAGTGAGTTGCTTAAAAGTCACCGTGATGGTCTTAGATCAGAGGAACGCTTATACCCATATCCTTCACGAGCTACTCTTGACAGCAGAGTGCTCGATACATGATCACATTCGATACGAATATACTCCTACATTCCATCTGCATGTCATAACAATATTTTCATACTCCTTAATTAAGAAGATAATCAATTCACATGGCACACAATGACCTACACTTGATATCGCTATTGATGTATTGCATTTTTATAGTAATTATTATTATTAGTTTTTAATGATTTTGATAAAATTGGTATAATAATTAACTAAATAAATATAAGAACCTGATATATTTTATGTCAATTGTAGGTAATTGAGCCAGGTCACACCTAATTAGGCTTAACCATGTTTTAAAGGTTAAATTAAGTGAAATTGGTTGAGTCCGATTCAGCAGGGTTTGTCATCCGGAGTCATCAGGTCTTGCATCAAAATCAGAGTCCATCTCAAAGCAGAATAACCAAATCAAGATATCAATGGACCCCACACCTTATCCTTTTTGGCATCATCATCCAGAAAAGAAACTAGAGGTGCAGAAAATAAATCAAGCAGTTAATCTCTCCCATCTAGTCAACCAATCTAAATTCTAGATATTTTGGTGTGAGGACCCCTAAAAGGTAAGCTACAGGACTCCAAATTGAGCAAGATTAGATCCTACAGAATTTTGAGAGAAGCAAGAAAGGAACATAATTTACAGAATTAAATTTGGATTCCAAATGAGGTAGCTACAATAGGTTGAAGTTGGTAACAATGTTGGACACAACAAGAAATACCCGATACACCCAGATTCTTCTTAGTGTTTCTTGGTACAAAGATCTGATATGGCAACCAATTTTGGGTGGCAAAGAGCTATCTTAGAAATAATTAAATAGAAGAAAATTAGAGTCCAAACTAATTCTGCATGAGGAGCAAACTGAGAAAGAATTGGAACCAATTCTTGGAAAACTTGATTTGGGCAGCCGAAACCTTACTTTGTTTTGCAGATTTTGTGGACCCAGAAAGGAAGAAATTTTTCTCCTCTAATTAACCATGCCTCCTTTCCTTCTTTTACTATGGAAATCATAATAAAATCAGAAAATTTGGGCAGCATAAGGAGTAGATGGCTGGTGGTTGCTTAAAGCCTATCCAAAGGAGGAGAGATTCTATACCAAATAAAAGGAATGATATATAGAATAAAATCATGGAAAAAATACCACCTTAACCCTAGCCCTAGCCCTATTTAAGGATCATAAAACACCAGCAGGAGGGGGGGAGAATCATCTTTGAAAGCTAGAAATCAAGCAAGGAGAGTTTGGAGTATCTGGAAGATTTGAAGAGAAGATTCATTCGGCTCTGCAATTCCTTCAGAGTTTTTTTCTTTCTCTTGTTTACTTTAAATTTATTTTCTAGAACTCATTGTTAGGATGATTTTGGAGTTTTATTCAAGTAAACTTGAGTTTGATTTTGATATGATGAAAAGCTAAATTTCTAGCTAGGGTACCTGATGTAGCTTGGATTTAATTTCAATTCCAGAATTTTGTATTAATTTTCTTTGTTAATGCAATTATTTGTTATTTGCGCTTAATGCTTTTAAGTATTATTATCTTTGGTACTTGATTGATTTTGATTTATAATTGGTACTGGGAAGGAAGATTATAAATTGAAGTTAATAACAAACATCATAGGAATAATAATTGGAGCGGGAGTAGAAGATTTGACCTGTGGGATCTTGGAATTAATCACTGTGCTTGTTAAACTAATTGAAATCTATTTTACTATTGGAAGATAGATTATAGATTTTAATTAGTATATTTAATAAGACTCGGGAGAGATTATTAAATAATTTAGGATTATTTATCCTTGCATTAATAATTAAATTTGGATTATTAATCGAAATAGCTGGAATTGATAATTGGTCCAAGTGAAATCAGATATACCCTAGTGCTTTATCAATCGAATTTTGATTCAGCTTTCATTGAGTTCTTTAGAGTTAATTTTATTTTTCATTATCATTCAGTTTCGATCGTTTAGATATTAGTAAAATTAGCGTTCATTTTTGATAATTAAACTCAGTCCTCGTGGGAACGATCTCTTATTTATCATTATATTACTTGAGCGATTTCGTGCACTTGCGAAATAGGCTAACAAGTTTTTGGCGCCGTTGCCGGGGGCTGGTGCTTTAATATCAAGAATAGTTGATTTTACTAGTAATCTAGATATTTTATTTTTAGATATTTAAAAAAAAAATCACTGATATTTCATAACGCTTAACTAATATAGTATAACCAAAAATATTAAAAAAAAAAAAATTAAACTTGATTGGACATCTTGTTTCTTTGCATTGCATCTCCATAATTAACTTTAAGGGCACTTAACCCATTAATCAGATAAGGTGGGGATTTGATCACCCTTCCTTAGCCCAAAAACCACATCCTTCATTTGCATAACCTAGACCTTAATCTAAAATCAATTAAACGTTGGTCCTAGGATATTCGAGCTCAATGGACAAGAAAGCCCTAAAGTTAGACCGGGTTCGAATTGATTAATTGCTCGGTGTCTAAGGCAAGTGGTTTAAGAAGGTGGTTTTCAATTGGTTCCGTTGTCTGACCTGGCCAACTCAGTTGGTGTCTAAGGAAAGCAACAAGCAGGGGACCTCCCACATCTTACACTTACCTGGCCGAGAAGTTAGTCAGTTTTGGGCTTGGAGTGCTTGAAGGCGATCTTGGAAAGTTAGGAGCTGTCTAGATCTAGGTTAACCCTAGGATAGAAAGTCCATTTTGTGCTAACTTGTTTACCATTAAAATTTAAACCTAATTAAAACACTCTTCTCTTTCATCTCTAGATTTAGGACTCCTTAGGACTCATCTCTAGCACTCTTTTCTCTCTCTTTCCTCTTCTCTCTTCTCTTAAAAAAAAAAAAAAGATAATAATCTTTCAAAATTACAACTTGAAAAGAGAATCGGGTCGACTGGTGAGAATTGAATCAAACCCATTTCAAGTCAAGAAATTGAACGCACTTGTAAACAAAAATTAAAGTAGTCAGAGAAGGAAGAAATCTGAGGCAAAAGTAGATCCAGAAATGGCTGAAGATCCAAGGAGAGAAGTAATCCTAGTAGGAAATAATGAGGTTGCTAGAGAGGCAAACCCCAGGGCACTGCGGGATTATGCCATGCCTACCGTGAATGGAGCTTCATCTAGCATCACAAGACCACCTGTGTAAGCAAACAACTTTGAGATCAAGCCTGCTTTGATCCAAATGATCCAAATAGCAGTTCAGTTTGGAGGATTGCCCAATGATGACCCTAATGCGCACATTGCAAACTTTTGGAGATATGTGATACCCTTAAGCATAATGGAGTGTCAGATGATGCAATTCGGCTAAGATTGTTCCCGTTTTCACTTAGAGACAAGCTAAAGCATGGTTACAGTCTCTTCCTGCTGGCTCGATCACCACTTGGAATGACTTAGCACAAAAATTTTTGGCAAAATTCTTTCCACCTGCTAAGACTGCCAAGTTGAGGACTGATATCCAAACCTTCGTGCAATTTGACATGGAGACCTTATATGAAGCCTGGGAAAGGTTCAAGGATCTGCTTAGGAGGTGTCCACACCACGGGCTACCTAAATGGTTGGTTGTGCAAACCTTCTACAATGGGCTGAACAACCATACCAGAATTAATATTGATGCTGCTACTGGAGGTTCATTGATGGGGAAGTCGCTTGATGAGGCCTATGATCTTTTGGAGGAAATGGCCAACAATAATTATCAATGGCCCAATGAGAGAAACATGGCGAGGAGACCTGCTGGGGTTCATGAGATAGACGCTATTACTGCACTCAATGCAAAAGTAGACACTCTTTTCAAAAAATTAGATCATTTGTCTATTAATGCTGTCAATACTTGTGTGCAGACCTGTGAGATGTGTACTGGGCAACATGCTACTCGAGATTGCTCGATTGACAGCTCATTCATGCCTCCAGTACAAGAACAAGTGCAATATGTGGCAAACCAAGGAAGCAACAGAACAATCCATACTCAAACACCTACACGCCTGCCTGGAAGAACCATCCAAATTTTTCTAGGGAAATCAACAGCAACAACAAAATTATCAGAATAGAGGACCACCTGATTTTCCACAGCAAGAAAAGAAGTCTAATCTGGAAGAATTGGTTGCAACTCTCACTAAGGCCACTACTGATTTCATGGGTGAGACTAAGGCAAACTTTCAAAACCAGCAAGCTGCCATTAAAAACTTGGAAATACAAATGGGACAGTTGGCCAACATGGTAGCTAACAGAACTCAAGGGTCATTGCCTAGCAATACTGAAACGAACCCGAAGGAGCATGTGAAGACAATTACCTTGAGGAGTGGAAAAACAACTAGGGGAACGACAAGGGAAAGAGCCTGTTAAAGAACAAGTAAAGGAACAAACTCAAGAAGAGACTATGGTCAAAGAGAAGCTAAAAGAGAAAAAGGAAGAGCCAGTAAAGCCCTACAATCCACCAGTTCCTTTTCCTCAAAGGCTCAAGCAAAGTAAGGATGACAAGAACTTTCTGAAGTTTTTGAGGTCTTCAAGAAACTACACATAAATATTCCATTTGCAGAGGCATTAGCTCAGATGCCTAGCTATGCCAAATTCTTGAAGGACATCCTTTCCAAAAAGAGAAGGCTAGAGGACCATGAGACAGTCATGCTCACCGAAGAGTGCAGTGCAATCATTCAGAACAAGTTGCCATCAAAATTAAAGATCCAGGAAGTTTTACAATTCCATGCAATATTGGCAATATCGAATTCACTAGAGCATTGTGCGATTTAGGTGCTAGCATTAACTTAATACCTTTATCTGTTTTCAGGAAGCTTGGACTAGGGGATGTGAAACCGACCAGTGTCTCATTACAACTAGCTGATCGATCGGTGACATATCCTAAAGGCATAGTGGAGGATGTATTAGTCAAGGTGGATAAATTTATCTTCCCAGTGGATTTCATTGTCTTGGATATGGAGGAAGATAGAGAGGTTCCTTTGATATTGGGGCGTCCATTCCTTGCAACTGGCAAGGCACTTATAGATGTCCATGAGGGTAAGCTTACTTTAAGAGTGGGACAAGAAGAGGTAATTTTTAACGTGCTTAATTCTTCTAAATATCCTCTTGAGAATGATGAATGTTTTAGATTAGATGTGATTAATAAATTTGTTAGTGAAATAATTGACAATTTGAATATGACTTGATTGATGGTGTTAAAAATAAACAGCATGTTGATGTATTAAATGATGTTGAGAAAATACAGGATTCAGTAGAGGCTAAGCCAAACCCCAAGCTTGAGCTTAAGCAGCTCCCTTCTCACTTAAGATATGCATTCTTGGGAGACTCATCTATTTTTCCTGTCATTATATCTGCTCATTTGTCTACTGAACAAGAGAAAAAATTGTTGCATGTGTTGAAAAAGCATAAGAGAGCATTAGGCTGGTCTATTGATGATATTAAGGGAATTAGTCCCAGTATATGCATGCATAAAATTTTAATGGAAGAAAACTACAGACCTTCAATTGAGCATCAACGTAGGTTAAATCCTAATATGAAGGAAGTAGTTAGAGCTGAAGTAATGAAGTTACTTGATGCAGGAATTATCTACCCTATTTCTGATAGTAGTTGGGTGAGTCCTGTTCAAGTAGTTCCTAAGAAAGGGGGGATGACTGTTATTACAAATAATAAAAATGAGCTGATACCCACTAGAACAGTCACTGGTTGGCGTGTGTGTATTGATTATAGGAAGTTAAACAAAGCCACACGAAAGGACCATTTTCCTTTGCCTTTTATGGACCAGATGCTTGAGAGATTGTCCGGATATCCCTTCTACTATTTTTTAGATGGTTATTCAGGATATTTTCAAATTCTTATTGTACCTGAGGATCAAGAAAAAACTACATTTACTTGTCCATATGGAACATTTGCATATAGGAGAATGCCATTTGGGTTATGTAATGCACCTGCAACTTTTCAAAGATGTATGATGTCTATATTCTCTGATATGGTTGAAAAATTCATTGAAATCTTTATGGATAATTTTTTAATTTTTGGTCCTTCTTTTGATATGTGTTTGACTAACCTCTCCCAAGTTCTACAGCGTTGTGAAGAAACTAATCTTGTATTGAACTGGGAGAAATGTCATTTTATGGTGCAGGAAGGAGTAGTTTTAGGCCATAAGATTTCATCTAGAGGGATAGAAGTAGACAAAGCAAAGGTGGAGGTCATTGAAAAATTACCACCACCAACATCTGTTAAAGGAGTGAGGAGTTTCTTAGGGCATGCTGGCTTCTATAGAAGATTTATAAAAGACTTCTTTAAAATTACCAAACCTCTTTGTAATTTATTGATCAAGGATGCGCCTTTTAAAATTACTGATGAGTGTTTGGTTGCTTTTAACAGATTAAAGAGAGAATTAATCTCAGCTCCTATCATCACTGCACCTGACTGGAATCTACCATTTGAACTCATGTGTGATGCAAGCGACTATGCTATAGGAGCAGTCTTGGGACAAAGAAAGGAGAATAGACTTCATGTGGTGTACTATGCGAGTCGAACACTGAATAATGCACAGTTGAACTATGCCACCACAGAGAAAGAGTTGCTCGCCATTGTTTTTGCTTTTGATAAATTTAGGCCAGATCTTATAGGAGCAAAAACAATAGTTTATACTGATCACTCAGCAATTAAATATTTACTTGAAAAGAAGGATGCGAAACCGAGACTAATTCGTTGGGTGCTCTTATTGCAGGAATTTGACTTGGAGATTAGGGATAAGAAAGGAGCAGAAAATCTTGTAGCAGATCACTTATCTCGGTTAGAGTTAAGTAAAGAAATTGAGAACACTGAGGTACCCATTAATGAGTCATTCCCTGATGAGCAATTATTTGCATTACTCACATCTAGTACACCCTGGTATGCTGATATTGTTAATTTTAAGACATGTGATATTATTCCTCCGAAATTTAATTACCAGCAAAAAAAGAAATTTTTACATGATGCAAAATATTATTTTTGGGAGGATCCATATTTATATAAGTATTGTCCAGATCAGCTTATTAGGAAATGTGTGCCTGATGATGAAATTAAAAATATTTTAAAACACTGCCATTCATTAGAGTGTGGAGGCCATTTTGGATCCAACAAAATAGCTGCTAAAGTATTACAGTGTGGTTTTTATTGGCCTAACCTGTTTAAAGATGCTATTGCTTTTGTTTCTTCTTGTGACCGATGTCAAAGAACTGGAAATATTTCTTTTAGACAGAAAATGCCACTAACCAATATCCTTGAAGTAGAACTGTTCGATGTGTGGGGATTAGATTTTATGGGGCCTTTTTCACCTTCTCATTCAAATCAATACATCTTGGTGGCAGTGGATTATGTAT
>NC_025994.2:78951074-78973299 GCF_000442705.2 Elaeis guineensis
TTAGGCATGGAGAAATTGGCATGGATCCAATGTGGTCAAAAGATAAGGCCTTATTGGATCCTCTCTCATGATACCAAAAATCACAATCCAAATCCAATTAGGCATGGAGAAATTGGCATGGATCCAAATGTGGTGCAAAAGATAAGGATAGAGTCCTAGTTTGACTTAGACTCTTCATTTCTAATTCAATTCTAATCTAAATCAAATTTGGATTGAAAAATACTGATAGAAATAAATCTAATCTAAATATCTTATCAAATTTTTAATCTAATTTAGAAATTAGTCTAGTCCAAACTCTGATCGAATCAGGATCAAATTTTTCTTGTAATCGGGTTTGATCATATCAATCCCAATCTGAGTTGAAGTGAACTAATTCAATTAGTCTTATTTCAAAGCTCTTACTCAATCAAATTGAGTCAATTAGTAATTTTATTACTAATTAATTCTTCATAAATGGTAGAGTCTCAATCCTAGTGAAACTCTCTCACAGAGTCCTAGTCTGAGTAGGACTCTTCACCAAAGTTACAATCCAATTGGACTTTTCAACCATCAGATCTGATCAAATCATCTAATACGTATGACCCCATAAGTTCGAGCCTAAGCTGGTAGCATAGAAATAACTTTCTATATCAATCAATGTAACTATCTAGCAATGATGACCCGATGATCGGATAGATCGAAGTATTGCAAAGCAACCTTCTAGAATCTACTGACGTATGATTACCATATAATTCATCCCTTTGATCCAAATACTCAAGGCGACGTAAGGTTTAGCTGTCAACCCTAATTAAGTCGATCATATTATATTTCAATATTTCAAATCCATCTCATACATTATCTTGATCAAAGTTTTACTAAATTGAAATACACTGATACATATCTCCTACCAATTCAGAGAGATCAATTTCATCTTCACACACACACCGACTTGATAAATACTTGACTGCACCTAGTATCTTTTCATTACTGAATTAAAAACTTAGATGATCTGGTACTAAAGTACAATAAGTTGCTTACAAATCACTGTGGTGATCTCAGATCAGAGGGACACTTATACCCATACCCTTCACGAGCTACTCTTAACAGCAGAGTGCTCGGCACATGGTCACATTCGATGTAAATATACTTCTACATTCTATCTGTATGCCATAACAGTATCTCCACACTCTTTGATTAAGAGGACAATCAACTCATATGGTACACAATGTTCTACACTTGATATCGCCATCGTCTTAGCAATAGCATATCATTTGATTGCGAATATTTTTAAGGATTAATGACAAATCCTTCTTTGTCAATTAATAATAGTCCTAGGAACTTCATTACAACACAGGAGTTCAAAAATGGTCAATTTGTAATGAAAATATCAAATAATTTTTATTAATAAAAATTTATATATATTTTATAAAATGAGCACAATCGTCTAATGATTGATTTTGGGACATATTTTCCAACACTACCATCTGATGGTAAAATTTTCTACTCTACATAGAGTTGGTGAGCTTTAAGGAAATCGACAGCTCATGAAAGAATGCTATATGCTGACTTTGCATGAGACGGCACCTACGGAGTAGTCAATGGATGAGCTGGATGTATGGCGTGAGCTGATCGAACAAAGAGATCATCCAATAGAAGATCTTGTCCCAGTAACGATAGATGAGGATCCGAGCAAGGTGGTGAAGATCGACTCAAACTTATGTGAAGAGAATCATCAGCACCTCATCTCCTTCTTACATGCCAATGCAGATATATTTGCTTGGTCGACCTTTGATATGCCCGACATCGATCTGAAGATCATAGTTCACTGACTCAATGTGGATCTGAAATATTGCTCGATCAGACAAAAGAAGCATACCTTTGCTCCCAAGTGATAAAAGGCTATTCAAGAAGAGGTGGACAAGATTTTAAAGGTGGGGTTTATGAGAGAAGTCTACTATCCAGAATGGTTGGCTAACATCGTCCTGATTAAAAAAGCTAATAGAAAATGATGGGCTTGCATTGACTACACCGACTTTAATAAGACACGCCCAAAGGATAGCTATCCACTACCTCGCATTAATCAACTAGTGGATGCGACATCGGGGCATCAGCTTTTATCATTCATGGATGCATTCTCTGAATACAATCAGATTCGGATGGCTACTGAGGATGAGGAGAAGACCTCTTTTGTTACTGACTAGCTAGGGTCTTTTTTGCTATAGGATCATGCCGTTCGGCCTAAAAAATTTAGGTGCAACCTACTAATGGCTTGTCAACAAGATCTTCAAGGAGTGGATCGACAAAAATATGAAGGTGTACGTTGATGACATGCTTGTGAAAAGTAGAGCTATCGAGCATCATATTACCGATCTTGAGGAGATGTTCACTATGCTGCTATGCTTTCAAATGAAACTTAACCCCAGCAAGTGTGCATTCAACATCACCTCAGACAAATTCCTCGACTTCATGATGTCTCAACGAGGGATTGAAGCAAATCCAAAAAAAATTCAAGCTCTCCCAAAAATGAAGCCTCTAAGGATGATCAAAGAAGAACAATGCTTAACCAAAAGAATCGCAGCCCTGAATAGATTCCTCTCAAGGTCGATTGAAAGGAATCTTCCTTTCTTCAAAGCTCTTAAATAGGTGAAGAACTTCTAATGGTCGAATGATTGCCAAGCTACATTTGATGTCCTAAAAAGGTACCTCAGCTCACCTCTCCTCCTTAGCAAGCCTAAACCTGAAGAAGTACTATATTTGTACCTTGCCATCTCATCCTTAATGATCAGCTCAGTTCTCATCCAATAAGAGGCCAAGGTGCAAAATTTATCCTCACCGTCTAGCACATTAGATCAATACTTTATCAATCCAACACTTTAAGGCAACTAGCTAAGTGGACCATTGAGCTAGGAGAATTTGACATCAAATATTTACCTCGACCATCCCTCAAAGCTCAAGCATTGGCCGATTTCATCCTGGAATGCACCATTGTTGCTCCTTGAATTGATTTTGATGATTATAAAGCATTTGAGGGGGTTACTAATGATTTTGGTTTGAAAAAAGATTTATTATTTTTTAGAGATAAAATCATAATTTTATCAAGTGCCAATTCGAAAGCCTCAAGAGCAAGAACAGAAGATTTGTGATCTATTGGAGAAAATTTCAAACTTTTTGGATGTATATTTTGAAAGAAAATAATGTTTATAAAATTGAGTTGATTCCATAAGTCAACTCATGTCAAATGGGGCTGAACGGCATGCTATTTTTTTGACTGGCACATCCAATTGAGTCGACCCCTGTGCATGAGTTGACCCTGTGAGTCGACCTTTATTACTGTGCACACTAAAATTATAGAACAATCATTTTCTGTTCTGTGCCACAGTAGTCGACCTCATGAGTCGACTCATGTGTATGAGTCGACCCTATGAGTCGACCTCTATGATGGAAAAACTCCGTAACGGCTAATTTTTCAGCTCATTTTGGCACATTTAATACTCATTTAATAATCTCCAATGACTCTAAAACTACCCAGATCACTCTCTACCATCATTTGAAGCTATAAAAGGTACTTAAAGGAGGAAATAAATAAAGTTTTTCAAGCATTCATTTCAGTCCTAAGCAAAGAGCCTTCTTGAAGTTAAAGAAGCTTTCATTTCAAGTTCACCAATCCCTCAAGAGCTCATTCAAGTCTTCAACAATCTTGAGGAGAATCAGAAAAGCTTCTTCATTATTGTGTAAAGTATATTTAAAGCTTTATTTGCTCATTAAAGGAGCTACATTTATATTTTCATGTGATTAACTGTTATACTCTATTTTTGAGTTGATCTTTAGTTTTGGAAGGGTTTCAAAACGTGGAAAGGTTGATCCGAACCTTGAATCGGATTGTATTGGATTGGTTTGTATCCAAAAAATAAGTATTCTAGCTTGGGATAGCTAGAGTCGGAGGTACCGACATTGTATTCTTGTTGAATATGATTTAGTGGATTTGAATTTCCAAGTAGGAGCTTGGAGAGTGGATGTAGGTGCAAGATTGGCAGCAAACCACTATAAATCTTGGTTGTTTATGGTGTGCTTACTTATTCTCTATCTTATTTTCTTTTTCTTCTTGCACTCTTGCATCTAATATCTTCACTTTGCTTAAATCACTCACTTCAACTAACTTGCCTTTTATTACTTAATCCTTGTAGTTCTAGATTAATTTTAAATTTTTAAAAATTCAATTCACCCCCCCTCTTGGGTTGCATAGCTGGGCAATAAGTGGTATCAGAGTTTGGTGCTCTAGTCCTACTTTGATTTAACCATCAAAGAGCTAAAGATCTATGGCAACTCAAGTTGGTGCTTCACTAGCCGAGGGACAGTCCACAAACCGACCTCCACTTTTCAATGGGTCAAATTATACCTATTGAAAAGCTTGGATAAAAATTTTTATTCAAATATTTGACTATGATATGTGAAGTATCATAGTAAATGGACCACACACACCCACTAAAATAATTGATGGTGTGAAATCAATCAAACTCGAAAAAGAATGGGATGAGGTTGACAAGAAAATGACTCAACTTAATGTAAAAGCCATGAATATTTTATATTATGCTCTAGATGCTAATGAATTCAATTGTATTTCAACATGCATGTCAGCTAAAAAAATATGAGATAGATTAGAAGTAACTCATGAAGGAACTAATCAAGTGAAGGAATCAAAAATTAACATGCTTGTGCATAAATATGAACTCTTTAAAATGGAGCATGATGAATCAATAACTGAAGTATTTACTCATTTTACTGATATTATTAATGATCTAAAAAATTTTGGTAAGTCTTATTCTAACAATGTTCTCGTGAGAAAGATTCTTAGATCTTTACCAAGGACTTGAGAGGCCAAAGTGATCGCAATCTAAGAAGCCAAAGATCTGAATATCTTACCCTTGGAGGAGCTTTAGGATCGTTAATGACACACGAGCTAAGCATGAAATAACATCAAGAAAAAGATATCAAAAAGAAAAGGACAATCGTCCTCAAATCCACTGCTCAACTTGATGAGAAATTCGATGATACGGAAAATGAAGAGCAGGATGAAGAAATGGCCCTCATTACTAGAAAATTTAAGAAGTTTTTGAAGAAAAAAAGATAAGAAATAAAGAAGAGGCCATCTACAAAAGGAGAACATAGCAAAGAGAAGGATAAAGAGCAACCCCTTATTTGTTATGAATGTAAGAAGCCGGGATACTTTAAGTCTGAATGTCTACAACTTAAGAAAGGTCTCAAGAAGTACCAAAAAAAAGCTATGATGGCTACATGGAGCGAAAGTGATGAGTCAAGCTCCGAAGAAGAAGATTCAAATGAACAAGCCAACTTGTGCCTTATGGTACATGAAAATGAGGTAAACACTGAAATACTTAATGACTTTACCTTTGAAAAACTTCATGAAGCATTTTATGATCTAATTGATGAACTAAAGAAGCTAGGGATAAAGAACAAAGAATTGAAATCAAAAAATCAATCTTTACTAAAAGAAAATAAGATTATTTCAAATAAAAAATCAATCTTATCTCAAAAAAATCTGAACATAAAAAATGAGATTGCCAAGTTAAAGCCAATGGTTGAAAAGTTTACTTTAAGTTCAAATAAACTTCAAATGATACTTGACAATCAAAAGACCATTTATGATAAAGTCGGTCTTGGATATAACCCATTAAAGAAATAAAAACTTCTAAAAAATATCTTTGTAAACTCATCATGCAATAAGTTTTTAAATATTACTTGCTTTAAATGTGATAAAGTAGGACACAAATTCTATACATATTTTTTTAACAAATCTAAAAATTCTAATGTGAAGAAAATATGGATTTCAAAAGGAACCATTGTGACTAACCAAAGAGGACCCAAGAAAACTTGGGTACCTAAAATCAAAACTTGATTTTTATATGTAGGTGTGTCTTGCATCCCAAGGAATAAATCAGAAATGGTATCTTGATAGCGGGTGCTCAAGATACATGACTGGTGATGAATCCCAATTCATCACACTTGATGCTAAAGATGGAGGGATGGTCACCTTTGGAGACAATGACAAAAGAAAGATCATCGATATAGGTAACATTGGTATCACTCCCTTCAAATATATTGAAAATATTTTATTAGTAGATGGTTTGAAACATAATCTATTAAGCATCAGTCAATTTTGTGATAAAAGATACAAAGTCATTTTTGAATCTTTATTATTCATAGTAACTAGTCCTATTGATGAAGGCATGAAATTTGTTGGGCATAGACATGGTAATGTCTATATGGTAGATTTGAATGATCTTTCCAAAATAAACATGCAATGCCTAGTAGCCTTGAATGCCAAGATTAATGAGACTAATTGGCTTTGGCATCGTAGGCTTGCACATATTAGCATGCATTCACTTTCAAAACTTATTAAAAAAGAATTGGTTACCGGCTTACCCAAATTAAATTTTGAAAAGGATAGAATTTGTGATGCATGCCAACTGGATAAACAAACAAGAATCTCATTCAAATCTAAAAATATTGTTTCAACTTCTAGGCCATTAGAACTATTGCATATGGATTTATTTGGACCCACTAAAACTACTAGTCTAGGTGAAAAACGATATGACTTTATGATTATTGATGATTTCTCTCATTTTACATGGATCTTCTTTTTGGCATATAAGGATGAAACTTTTCATGTGTTCTCAAAACTTTATTGAAAAGTCACTAATGAAAAAGATTTTTCAATTCAAAATATTCGAAGTGATCATGGAACCGAATTTGAAAATCAAAATTTTGAAAAGTTTTATGATGAAAAAGGTATTGACCATAACTTTTCAGCACCTAGGACACTCCAACAAAATGGGGTAGTAGAAAGAAAAAATAAAATTCTTGAAGAAATGGCCCATATCATACTATGTGAAAGCAACCTCCCAAGATATTTTTGGACGGAAGCAAGATATTTTTAACAAAAGAACTTTAGTAGTAGAGGAGTCAATACATATTATTTTTGATGAAACTAAAAATCTTCCTTCAAGGAAGAATAAAGATATTGATGATACAGATTCTCTTATAGAAGGAATGAAAGAGATCATCCTAAAAGACTCAACAATTCAAAATGAAGAAGAACATGAAAACAAACAAGCGGATGAAGGAATAACCTCAAGGCTCAAATGATCTACTTAAAGAATGGAGGTATGATCACAATCACCCCAAAGAATTGATCATTGGTGATCCTACACATAGAGTAAGAACTCGTTCCTCTCTTAGAGATGCATATAATTATTTTATATTTATTTCTCATTTTGAACCTAAAATCATAGATGAAGCTGAAAAAGATTACAATTGGATAAATGCAATGCAAGAAGAACTTAATCAATTCAAAAGAAATAATGTATGGACTTTAGTATCAAGACCTAAAAATTATCCAGTAATTGGCACAAAACGGGTATATAGAAATAAACTGGATGAACATGGAAATGTAATTAAGAATAAAATAAGATTGGTTGTAAAGGGTTATAATCAAGAAGAGAAAATTAATTTTGATGAGACCTTTGCACCTGTTGCTAGATTAGAAGCAATTAGACTTTTACTTATATATGTTTGCTTTATGAATTTTAAGTTATTCCAAATAGATGTCAAAAGTGCTTTTCTAAATGGATATATTGCTGAAGAAGTTTATGTAGAACAACCTCTCGATTTTGAAAATCATACTTTTTCTAATCATGTTTTTAAATTAAACAAAGCATTATATGGTTTGAAACAAGCACCTAGGGCTTGGTATGAAAGGCTAAGTAAATTTTTGCTTAATAATAATTTTTCAAGAGGAAATATAGATACAATCCTTTTAATTAAAAGAAATCAAGATGATATCTTAGTTATACAAATATAAATTGATGACATTATTTTTGAGTCTACTAATGAAACTCTTTGTCAAGATTTTGCTAAGCTCATACAGGGGGAGTTTGAGATGAGCATGATGGGAGAACTTACATTCTTCCTCGGACTCCAAATCAAACAAATAAAGGAAGGAATCTCCATTATTCAAAATAAATATATAAGAGAACTACTCAAAAAATTTGGAATGGAGGGTTTCAAAGCAATTGGTACACCCATGAGCCCATCATGTAAGCTTGACAAGGATGAAGGAGATAAAAATGTAGACTTAAAATTTTATAAAGGTATGATTGGTTCTCTATTGTATTTAACTGTTAGTAGACCAGATATTATGTTTAGTGTATGTCTTTGTGCTCGCTTTCAATCAAATCCAAAAGAATCACACTTGAATGCAGTTAAAAGAATCCTTAGATATTTAAATGGTACACAAACTCTAGGACTATTATATTCTAAGGACTCATCAATTGACCTAATAGGATATTCAGATGCCGATTTTACTGGATGTAAATTAGATAGAAAAAATACTAGTGGAACTTGTCAATTTTTTGGAGTTAACTTAATCTCTTGGTTTAGCAAGAAGCAAAATTTGGTGGCACTATCTACGGTCGAGACCGAATACATTGCAGCCGAAAGTTGTTGTGCTCAAATCTTATGGATTAAGCAACAACTTGAGGACTTTGGCATCAAACTCAATAAAACTCCCATAAGATGTGATAACACTAGTGCTATCAATCTAACTAAAAATCTAATTCAGCATTCTAGATCAAAACATATTGAAATTAGATATCATTTTATAAGAGAACATGTTCAAAATAATAATATAATTCTTAACTATATATGTACTGAGAAATAATTGGCTGATATTTTTACCAAGGCCTTAAGTGAAGATAGATTTTGTGAAATTAGAAGAGAACTAGGAATCCTTGATCCATCAGCTTAAGTATCTCTCTAATTTTAAGTTCTTAATGCCAAAAATTTATTGAACCAAATTTGTTGAGCTCAATTCTCATCTCTTCTTTTATCTTAAAAGCTCAAAACTGTACTTCACATGATCAATCTCTAGGTAGATAATTTTTTCTCAAAGTTTCAAATTTTTTCATCATTCTTATGAATTTTTCTATGCCATGAGTCGACCCCCAGGGTCGATTCTAAGGTAAACTTGTAATTCTTTCAAAACCCTTCGGGCGCTCTCTTTTTATTGAGAAATTTTTTTTGAGCCGACTCAGCCCTTCTTCTTCTTCCTCTCACTGAACCAAAAGCTCTCCCTCTCTTCTCCTTCAAACCGAAGATTTCTCTCAAATCTCTCTTCCCATCAATTTTCATCTTTCAAATCACCCGTTTAGGAACCAACTTCCTCTCCTCTTTCTTTCTCATTTGGGCAATTCGAGCTTGCCCTAGATTTTATCTCTCTTCTCCAAATCGATGATTTACCTCCCCAAAATCTTTGCTTTTTCTTCTAAAATCTTTTCCTCTCTACCTCTCATTTAGTCTCCTAAGCTCCTTGCAAGTCTCTTATGTCCAAATGGCTCCCAAAATGAAGCTACTGCAAAAAAAAAAATCTATTCACAGGTTGGAAGAGAGTGTGCACAGAAAAAAAATAGCAGCTGAGCCCTCTCCTACTCCAATCCCAACTCCAGATCCTGCTTCAGCTTCTACAAAGTCTCCAATCAATCCAAGCAAGGTACTTCTCTCTGATCGAAAAGTGAAACCTGCGAAGAATATAGATTTCAAGTTTTTTGAAAAAGAAGGGTTCTCTATTGGATCGAAGATTAAAAATCAAAGATGAAAGTTTTACTGTTTATTAAAGGAAAATACTTTTATTGATTTGGTCAGAGAATTTTACTTAAATTTGAGTTATTGCAATGGAACAGTAAAGTCTACAATGAAAGGTGTTGATATTATTCTTGATCCAATGCATTTGGGATAAATCCTGCACTTGCCTTGTGAAGGCTATACTAATATGGAGCTCCCCATCAAAGAAGAAGGAATTAATGTTATCTTAAGGAGAACTTTTACTGGAAGTTTGAATAAATTAGAAGCAAAAATTTTTTTTGTTGAAATGAGGCTTTTACATCACATGGTAATCAAACTGTTTGTCCCTAGGAGTGACAGACATGACCTCCTATCTGGTAAGGATATTTGCATCATGTATCATGTGATCACTGAGACCCCCTTGAACTTTCCTATTCTGATGATTGAGGCCATGAGAGAGACTCTAAATAGGTCTAAGGCTCACTTGCCTTTTGATATGGTACTCACCCTGATCTTTAAGAGGTTTGGAGTCAGTTTTGAGGGAGAGGCAGTTACTAGGTTGTCTTATTATGATACCATCAACCACCACACATTGCACCGCATGGGTTTTTCAAAGATTGATGGCGGTTGGTCAAAGGGTGTCGAGGAAAGAGCAGAGGAGCCAGCTGAGGAGAGAGCAGAGGAGGAGAGACCATCTTCACCTCCTCGTGATCATAGAGCATCTCCTGATATTCAGTTCGTGTCTGATCATGAGGCTGGTCCCTCAGAGTCAGTGAGGAGGCATGCTTCAGTTCCACAGTCAGGGAGCAGGGTACATCCTTCGGAGTTTAGACTTGTAGATGATCAGATTGAGTTGATATCCCAGCTTGTTACCTTTATTTTATCTCAGCAATTTGCCATCTCAATCTTTGCTCAGAGGTCGATATCTCAGGATGACTCAGACCAGACTTTGATCCCTCATATCTCTACTATTTTTTAGATGCTCACAGCTCAGTCCGTACGACTTGAGGAGCTTGAGGGATGTATTCTGAGATTGACGGGCAGACTTCTAGATTTGCAGAAGCAAAGCCTTAGCCCATCTCCAGCCGCAAGAGAACATCACAAAGGTCTCAGATCTATCTGTAGAGGCGTCTAGACTTTGAAGAGTTTTAGAGAGTAGATTTGACTTTTTAAGGAGAGAGATCAGGGGCTCCAATGAGACTGTCTCTACTCAGATTGGTGCTTTGATGCAGTCCGTGTCGAGAGCTTTGGAACAATTGGACACCATCAGACTTTCTCTTCTAGCACAGTTCGTAGCTTCCCAGGCTCCAGAATCCTCTCACCCCTCTACTCGTGCCGGTACTTCTACCCATGGCCGAGGCAAACGTGGTCGAGGTCGTGCCCGTGGATTTGATCCTATATCTCCTCATCATATCTCTAAATCTTCAGATTCTGATCCCTCTAGCCATGATATCTATTAGATCTAGAATAGTTAATCTTTTTTTTATTTTTGTCTAGGATCTATCTTATGGCCTTTGTATTTTGTTGGTTGATTGACTCTTGGATAGTTGTTATCCATGATTTTTATATGATCTATGTATTTTGATTTAATATATTCAGTCACATTTTGATATATACATTTTTTATGCTTTGAATTTTAATGAATGTCTTTGGATTAATATTTATGAATGGGATCAATTAAAATATTTTAATTATAAGATATGAAAAATGACTCATATATGTGTGATGAAATATCATGAATAGCAATATCTTTTAAATGAGCAAATTGATATGTCTTTTATAATTACTATAGTGAGGGAGAGTAGAGAAATAAATAATGAAAGATGGGGAGTAGAGAAATAAACAATGAAAGAGGGGGAGTAAAGAAATAAAATATGGTATCAAAAAAGAGTAGAAAAAATATGTCCTTTATATTATCTTTTTTTTCTCTCTTCAAAATTTTTTAAGATCTTAATTGATACTGTCAAAAAAGAGGAGTAGAGAATCAAAAATTGAGATCGAGCAATAAGCAATAAAGAAATAGAATCGAGAGCAATAAGCAAAATTGTCAAAACAAATAAGCAAAATTATCAAAGCAAATGTGTCAAAAAATCAAAATTGTCAACAATTTTCAAAGCAAATGATCTAATAAGTAAATTTTAAATTGATCTTCAAACTACTCATGATGCATTTCATTTAAATAACTAGCTATGATGTTTAAGTGATGCATCTTCATAAATTTAAAATTCATATTCAATGCTTTATATATATTATACTCTTCTTTTGCTCAAGTATTTTGTCATCATCAAAAAGGAAGAGATTGTTGCTTTTTGAATTGATTTTGATGATTACAAAATATTTGAGGTGGTTACTAATGATTTTGACTTGAAAAAAGATTTATTGTTTTTCAGGAGCAAAATCATAATTTTATCAAGTTCTAATTCGAAAGCCTCAAGAGCAAGAATAGAAGATTTATGATCTATTGAGAAAAAATTTATAATTTTTGGATGTATATTTTAAAAAAAATAATATTTATAAAATTGAATCGACCCCATGAGTCGACTCATGTCAAATGGGGCAGAACGGCACGCTATTTTTTAGCTGGCACACCCAATTTAGTCGAATCCTGTGCATGAGTCGACCCTATGAGTCGACCTCTATTGCTGTGCATGCCAAAATTACAGAACAATCATTTTCTGTTCTGTGCCACAGTAGTCGACCCCATGAGTCGACCTTATGAGTCGACCCCTGCGATAGAAAAACTCCATAGTGGCTAGTTTTTCAACTCTTTTTAGCATATTTAATGCTCATTTAATAATCTCCAAAGGCTCTAAAACTACCCAGATCACTCTCCACCATCATTTGAAGCTATAAAAGGCACTTAAAGGAGGGAATAAACAAAGTTTTTCAAGCATTCATTTCAGTCCTAAGCAAAGAGCCTTCTTGAAGTTAAAGAAGCTTTCATTTCAAGTTCACCAACCCCTCAAGAGCTTATTCAAGTCTTCAACAACCTTAAGGAGAATCAGAAAAGCTTCTTCATTGTTGTGTAAAGTATATTTAAAGCTTTATTTGCTCATTAAAGGAGCTATATTTGTATTTCTGTGTGATTAACTGTTATACTCTATTTTTGAGTTGATCTTTAGTTTTGGAAGGATTCCAAAATGTGAAAAGATTGATCCGAACCTTGAATCAGATTGTATTGGATTGGCTTGTACCCGAAAAATAAGTATTCTAGCTTGGGATAGCTAGAGTCGGAGGTACTGACGTTATATTCTTATTGAATATGGTTTAATGGATTTGAATTTCCAAGTAGGAGCTTGGGAGTGGATGTAGGTGCAAGATTGGCACCGAACCACTATAAATCTTGGTTGTTTGTGGTGTGCTTACTTATTCTCTATCTTATTTTCTTTTTCTTCTTGCACTCTTGCATCTAATATCTTCATTTTGCTTAAATCACTCACTTCAACTAACTTGCCTTTTATTACTTAATCCTTGTGGTTCTAGATTAATTTTAAATTTTCAAAAACCCAATATCCCCCCTCTCTTGGGTTGCATAGCTGGGCAACAACCATCCTAGATGACAAATAGAATAATAGGGAGGCAGCTCTGATGATCGACGAATGCTGGGTTCTCCATGTAGATGGCTCCTTAAACACCATGGATTCGGGAGCAAGGTTGATCTTAAAAAAGCCCAGATGGAGTGGTCATAGAGTACGCCTAGCACTTTGAATTTTTTGCTTCCAATAATGAAGCCAAATATAAAGCACTGGTGACTAGGTTAAGAGTGGTGAAGGATCTGGGGGTTTGGCACTTCAAGGTTCACAATGATTCACAGCTCATCGTTGGTCAAGTTCAGGGAGAATATGAAGCTCGAAAGCCAAACATAATAAAGTATCTATAAAAGGTCAAAGATCTTGCTTCTAACTTCACCACCCTAAGTATCCAACAAATATCAAGGGGCAGAGATTGTGCAAGCCGATCTTCTCTTAAAACTCGCAATAGTAGATGCGAGTTGATCTAAAAAGAAACTCCTATCTTAAAATCCTTGAGAAGCCAAGCATTGAAGAGCCCACCATGATGCAAACAGATCCCGAACCAAGCTAGATAGATCCTATTTTACACTATTTGTAGGGTGGGGTGTTACCTGCCGATCGAGATGAAGCCAAGCAGATAAGGCACCTGGTACCTTAATACCTCATCTATGATAGAAGACAATACAAAAGATCCTTTACCCTACCCTTACTCCGATGCCTCCATCCCTCAAAAGTCGAATATGCTCTACGAGAAGTCCACCAGAGGATTTGTGGCAATTACTTGGGGGCAAGATCCTTGCTCATAAGGTGCTATGGCAGGGATACTTTTGGCCAACCATGCAAAAAGATGCTGCTGACCTAATGAATTGATGCGATCAGTGCTAGAGAACTTCAAATATCCAGTGCCGACCTTCAACCCCTCTAGCTCTGATCACCACATCTTGGCCCTTCTTTCAATGGGGAATGGACATCCTCGGATCTTTCCCCATCGTGGTGGTGTAGAAGAAAGAAACTCTTACTCATCACAATTGAATACTTCATCAAATGGATGGAAGCGAAAGCGCTAGCGACTACCACCATGATGAAAGTCTACAATTTTGTATGGAAGTCAATCATCTACCATTTTGACTTACTACAAGCTATCATCACTGATAATGGGTGTCAGTTCGATAATCTGAAATTCATAAAATTCTGCAATGGACTATGCATCTCCCACAAGCTGACCTCGATAGCTCATCCTCAAAGCAATTGCAAAGTCGAGGTCACGAACAGAACTTTGCTGCAAGGATTAAAGGCATGGTTAGATCAGGCTAAAGAATTATGGGTCAAAGAGCTATATCATGTACTCTAGGTGTATCGAACAACCCAGCGAGTTCCCACAGGAGAGACTCCCTTCAAGCTAGCTTTCAAAATTGAAGCCATCATACCTCTCAAAATTGGCACACCCACACTATGGGTGGAGTTTGAGACAGATAGCAATTCCATTGGACTGAGAGCAAACCTAAATTTACTGGAAGATATCTGAGAGAGAGCGCAAATTTGGATGGCCAACTATCAATAGTGAGTAGACCGATACTACAACTCTTGAGTCAAGAGAATAATTTCTAGCTGGATAATTAGTTCTCCGTTGAGCTGAAGTATCTCATCCGAATGAATGATCGAAGCTTACACTGAATTGAAAAGGCCCATACCATATCATCGAAATAGTTCACCCGGAAGTCTACCACCTTTGTCAACTTGATGGAACTCCGATCCTTTGGATCTAAAATACCAACAATTTACATATCTTCCACCCTTGAATTATAATTTTTTATTAAATAATAATTTTTTTTTTATGAAACTATATTTTCTCCAAACATACATTCCTTGTCTACAAACGAGGTGCAGAACATGCTCCCCATGATCTCCATTGTTGTTCCTTGAATTGATTTTGATGATTACAAAGCATTTGAGGGGGTTACTAATGATTTTGGCTAGGAAAAAGATTTATTGTATTTCAAGGATAAAATCATAATTTTATCAAGTTCTGATTCGAAAGCCTCAAGAGCAAGAGTAGAAGATTTGTAATCTATTGGAGGCAATTTCAATATTTTTGGATGTGTATTTTGAAAGAAAATCATGTTTATAAATTTGAGTCAACCTCATGAGTCGACTCATGGCAAAAGGGGCTGAACGGCACGTTATTTTTTTTAGCTTGCATACTCTGTGAGTTGACCCCTGAGCATGAGTCGACCTCTACTGCTGTGTAGGCCAAAATTATAGAACAGTCATTTTCTGTTTTATGCCACAGAAGTCGACCCCATGAGTCGACTCATGAGCATGAGTCGACCCCTGCGATGGAAAAACTCCACAATGGCTAGTTTTTAGCTCATTTTGACTGTATTTAATGTCCATTTAATGTACTCTAACGGCTCTATTTCAGTCCAGATTACTCTCCACCATCATTTAAAGTTATAAAAGGTACTTAAAGGAGGGAATCAACAAGATTTTGAAAAGGTTCTTCAAGCATTCATTTCAATCCTAAGTAAGAGCCCTCTTAAAAGTTCAAGAAGCTTTTATTTCAAGTTCACCAACTCCTCAAGAGCTCATTCAAATCTTCAACCACCTTGAAAAAAATTAGAAGAGCTTCGTTCTTATTGTGTAAAGTATATTTAAAGCTTTATTTGCTCATTAAAAGAGCTACAACTGTATTTCTGTGTGATTAACTGTTATACTCTATTTTTGAGTTGATTTTTTATTTTGGAAGAATTCTAAAATGTGAAAAGATTGATCCAAACCTTGAATCGGATTGTATTGGGTTGGTTTGTTTCCAAAAAATAAGTATTCTAGCTTGGAATAGCTAGAGTCAGAGATTCTGACGTTGTGTTCAGTTTGAATATGATTTAGTGAATTTGAATTCTCAAGTAGGAGCTTGGAGAGTGGATGTAGGTATAAGGTTGGCACCGAACCACTATAAATCTTTTTATTTGTGTTGTGCTTACTTGCTCTCCTTTTTAAATTTTCTTATCTTCTTGCATTCTTGCATCCAACTTCTACACCTTGCATAAATTTTACTCTTCATATTTATCCTGCTCATTGTTAAATAATTCTCATAGCTGTAAGTTAATTTTAAATTTTTAAAAATCCAATTCACCCCCTTTTTGGATTGCATAGCTGGGCAACAAGTGGTATCAGAGCTCGGTACTCTAGCCCTACTTTGATTTAACCATCAAAGAGCTAAAGATCTATGGCAACTCAAGTTGGTGCTTCACTAACCGAGGGGCAGTCCACCAACCGACCTCCACTTTTCAATGGGTCAAACTATACCTATTGGAAAGCTCAGATGAAAATCTTTATTCAAGCACCTGACTATGATATGTTGAGTATCATAGTAAATGGACCACACACATCCATTAGAATAATTGATGGTGTGGAATCAACCAAACTCAAAAAAGAATCGGATGAGGTTGATAAGAAAATAGCTCAACTAAATGCTAAAGCCATGAATATTTTGTATTGTGCTATAGATGCTAATGAATTCAATTATATTTCAACATGCATGTCAGCTAAGAAAATATGGGATAGATTAGAAGTAACTCATGAAGGAATTAATCAAGTGAAGGAATTAAAAATTAACATGCTTGTGCATAAATATGAACTTTTTAAAATAGAGCATGATGAATTAATAACTGAAATATTTACTTATTTTACTGATATTATTAATGGTCTAAAAAGTCTTGGTAAGTCTTATTCTAACAGTGATCTCGTGAAAAAGATTCTTAGGTCTTTACCAAAAACTTGGGAGGCCAAAGTGACCGCAATCCAAGAAGCCAAAGATCTGAATATCCTACCCTTGGAGGAGCTTCTAGGATCACTGATGACACATGAGCTAAGCGTGAAACAATACCAAAAAAAAGATATCAAAAAGAAGAGGATAATCGTCCTCAAATTCACTGCTCAATCTGATGAAGAATCCGATGATACAGAAAATAAAGAGCAGGATGAAGAAATGACCCTCATTACTAGAAGGTTTAAGAGATTTTTGAAGAAAAGAAGACAAAAAATGAGGAAGAGGCCACCTACAAAAGGAGAACATAGCAAAGAGAAGGAGAAGGAGCAACTCCTTATTTGTTATGAATGCAAAAAATTAGGACACTTTAAGTCTGAATGTCCACAACTGAAAAAAGGTCTCAAAAGTACAAGAAGAAGGCCATGATGGCTACATGGAGCGAAAATGATGAGTCAAGCTCCGAAGAAGAAGACTCAAATGAACAAGCCAACTTGTGCCTTATAGCATATGAAAATAAGGTAAATACTAAAACTCTTATTAACTTTACCTTTAAAGAATTTCATGAAGCATTTTATGATCTAATTGATGAATTAAAGAAGCTAGGAGTAAAGAACAAAGAATTAAAATCAAAGAATCAATTTTACTAAAAGAAAATAAGATTATTATAAATAAAAATTAATCCTATCTCAAGAAAATTGAAACTTAAAAATTGAGATTGTCAAGTTAAAACCAATGGTTGAAAAGTTTACCTTAAGTCAAATAAGCTTCACATGATACTTGATAATCAAAATGCTATTTATGATAAAGCTGGTCTTGGATATAACCCTTTAAAGAAATAAAAATTTTTGAAAAATATTTTTGTAAACTCATCGTACAATAAGTTTTCAAATATAAGTTACTTTAAATGTGGTAAAGTAGGACACAAATTCTATTCATATTTTTCCAACAAATCTAAAAATTTTAATGTAAAGAAAATTTGGGTTCCAAAAGAAACCATTATGACTAACCAAAAAGAATCCAAGAAAACTTAGGTACCTAAAGTCAAAACTTGACTCTTATGTGTAGGTGTGTATGGCATCCCAAGAAGCAAATCGAAAATGGTATCTTGATAGCGGGTGCTCAAGACACATGACTGGTGATGAATCTCAATTCATCACACTTGATGCTAAAAATGGAGGGACGGTCACCTTTAGAGACAATGGCAAAGGAAAGATCATCGGTATAGGTAACATTGGTATCACTCCAATCAAGTATATTAAAAATATTTTATTAGTAGATGGTTTAAAATATAATTTATTAAGCATCAGTCAATTTTGTAATAAAAGATACAAAGTTATTTTTGAATTTTCAGTTTGCATTGTAACTAGTCCTATTAATGAAGGCATTAAATTTGTTGGGCATAGACATGGTAATGTTTATATGATAGATTTGAATTATCTTTCCAAAATAAACATGCAATGCCTAGTAGCTTTGAATGTCAAGATTAATGAGACTAGTTGGCTTTGGCATCGTAGGCTTGCACATATTAGCATGCATTCACTTTCAAAACTTATTAAAAAAGAATTGGTTATCGGCTTACCCAAATTGAATTTTGAAAAAGATAGAATTTGTGATGTATGCTAAATGGGTAAACAAACACGAGTCTCTTTCAAATCTAAAAATATTATTTCAACTTTTAGGCCATTAGAACTATTGCATATGGATTTATTTGGACCCACTAGAACTATTAGTCTAGGTGGAAGATGATATGGTTTTGTGATTATTGATGATTTCTTTCATTTTACATGGGTCTTCTTCTTAGCACATAAGGATGAAACTTTTCATATTTTTCAAAATTTTATCGAAAAGCACAAATGAAAAAAGTTTTTCAATTCAAAATATTCGAAGTAATCATGAAACCGAATTTGAAAATTAAGATTTTAAAAAGTTTTGTGATGAAAAAGGTATTGACCACAACTTTTTAGTACCTAGGACACCCCAACAAAATAGGGTAGTAGAAAGAAAAAATAGAACTCTTGAAGAAATGGCCCATAACATACTATGTGAAAGCAACCTTCCAAGATATTTTTGGACGGAAGCAATTAACACGGCATATTACATATTAAACCATGTTTTAATTAAACCAATTTTAAAGAAAACTCCTTATGAGCTTTGGAAAGAAAGAAAATCAAATATTGCATATTTTCATATTTTTAGTTGTCGATATTTTGTTTTGAACAATAGTAAAGAAAGACTAAAAAAATTTGATGCAAAATCTAATGAAGCAATTTTTCTTAGTTACTCCTCTTCTAGCAAAGCTTTTAGAGTTTTCAATAAAAGAACTTTAATAGTAGAAGAGTCAATACATGTGGTTTTTAATGAAACTAACGATCTTCCTTCAAAAAAGAATGAAGGTGTTGATGATGCAGATCCTCTTATAGAAGGGATGAATGAGATCACTTTAAAAGACTCAACCATTCAAGATAATGAAGAACATGAAGACAAACAGGATGAAGAAGGTGAAGAACAACAAGAACAACCTCAAGGTACAAATGATCTACCCAAAGAATGGAGGTATGATCACAATCACTCCAAGAAACTAATCGTTGGTGATCCTACACATGGTGTAAGAACTCGCTCTTCACTTAGAGATGCATTCAATCATTTTGTTTTTGTCTCTCATCTTGAATCTAAAACCATAGATGAAGCTGAAAAAGATTATAATTGGATAAATACAATGCAAGATGAACTAAATCAATTTGAAAGAAATAATGTATGGACTTTAGTTTCAAGATCTAAAAATTATTCAATAATTAGCACAAAATGGGTATATAGGAATAAATTAGATGAACATAAAAATATGATAAGAAATAAAGTGAGATTAGTTGCAAAAAGTTATAATCAAGAAGAAGGAATTGATTTTTATGAGATCTTTGCACCTGTTGCTAGATTAGAAGCAATTAGACTTCTACTTGCATATGCTTGCTTTATGAATTTTAAGTTATTCCAAATGAATGTCAAAAGTGCTTTTCTAAATGGATATATTGCTGAAGAAGTTTATGTAGAACAACCTCCAGGTTTTGAAAATCATGCTTTTTCTAATCATGTTTTTAAATTAAACAAAGCATTATATGGTTTGAAACAAGCACCTAGGGCTTGGTATGAAAGGCTAAGCAAATTTTTGCTTAATAATAAATTTTCAAGAGGAAATGTAGACACAACTCTTTTCAATAAAAAAAATCAAAATGATATATTAGTTATACAAATATATGTTGATGATATTATTTTGGATCTAGTAATGAAACTCTTTGTCAAGATTTTGTTAAGCTCATGCAGGGGGAGTTTGAGATGAGCATGATGGGAGAACTTATATTCTTCCTCAGACTCCAAATCAAACAAACAAAGGAAGAAATCTCCATCACCTAAAGCAAGTACATAAGAGAACTACTCAAAAGATTTGGAATGGAGAACTCCAAAGCAATTGGTACACCCATGAGCCCATCATGTAAGCTTGATAAGGATGAAGGAGGTAAAAATGTAGACTTAAAATTTTATAGAGGCATGATTGGTTCTCTATTATATTTAGTTGCTAGTAGATCAGATATTATATTTAGTATTTATCTTTGTGCTCGCTTTCAATCAAATCCAAAAGAATCACACTTGAATGCAGTTAAAAGAATCCTTAGATATTTAAATGGTACACAAACTCTAAGACTATGATATTCTAAGGACTCATCAATTGACTTAATAGGATATTCAGATGTCGATTTGCTGGATGTAGATTGATAGAAAAAGTACTAGTGAAACTTGTCAATTTTTGGAGTTAACTTAATCTCTTAGTTTAACAAGAAGCAAAACTCGGTAGCACTGTCTACGGTCGAGGCCGAATACATTACAGCCGAAAGTTATTGTGCTCAAATCTTGTGGATTAAGCAACAACTTGAAGACTTTGGCATCAAACTCAATAAAACTTTCATAAGATGTGATAACACTAGTGCTATAAATCTAACTAAAAATCTAATTCAGCATTCTAGATCAAAACATATTGAAATTAGGCATCATTTCATAAGAGAACATGTCCAAAATAAAGATATAATTCTTGATTATGTTTGTACTAAAAAATAATTGGCTGACATCTTTACCAAGGCCTTAAGTGAAGATAGATTTTATAAAATTAGGGAGAGAACTAGGAATCCTTGATCCATCAGCTTAAGTATCTCTCTGATTTCAAATTCTTAATGCCAAAAATTCATTGAACCAAATCTATTGAGCTCAATTCTCATTTTTCTTAAGAGCTCAAAAGCTCAAAACTATCATTCACATGATCAATATTTGGGTAAACATCCTTCTCTCAGAGTTTCAAATTTTTTCAAAATTTTCCCATCATTCTTTTGAATTTTTCTGTGCCATGAGTCGACCCCCAGGGTCGACCCTAGGGTAAACTTTAATTTTGTCAAAACCCTTCGGGCGCTCTCTTCTTATTGAAATTTTTTCTTGAGCCGACTCAGCCCTTCGTCTTCTTCCTCCCACCGAACCAAAAGCTCTCCATCTCTTCTCCCTCAAACCAAAGATTTCTCTCAAATCTCTCCTCCCATGATTTTCACTCTTCAAATCCGTTTAGGAACCAAGTTCCTCTCCTCTTCCTTCTTCATTTGGGGGTTCGAGCTTGCCCTAGACTCTACCCGTCTTCTCCAAATCGGCACATCACCTCTCCAAAATCTTTGCCTTTCCACTAGAATCTTTTCCTCTCTCCTCACATTTAGTCTCCAAAGCTCCTTTCAAGTCCTTCTGTGCAAATGGCTCCCAAAATGAAGCTTCCACAGAGAAAATCTGTTCGCGTTGGAAGAGAGTGTGCAGAAAGAGATTAGCAGTCGAGCCCTCTCCTGCTCCAATCCCTGCTCCAGGTCCTGCTTCAGCTTCCACTCAGTCCCAATCAGCCCAAGCAAGGTACCTCTCTCTGATCGAAAAGTGAAATCGAAAAAATATTGATTTCAATTTTTTGAAAAAGAAGGGTTCACTATTGGATCGAAGATTAAGTATCAAGGATGAAAATTTTACTGCTCTTTAAAGAAAAATACTTATGTCGATCTAGTCAGAGAATTTTACTTAAATTTGAGCTATAGCAATGGAACAGTGAAATCTACAGTAAAAGGTATTGATGTTATTCTTGATCCAGTACATTTGGGACAATAGATCAGCATTATCTTTGTTGCTGTGTGAAGGCTATACAATATGGGAGCTCCCTATTAAAGAAGAAGGAATTAATAATGTTATTAGGAGAACCTATACTGAAAAGTTTAAATAAATTGGAAGCAAAAATTCTTTCTTGAGATGAGGCTGTTACATCACT